>NW_009193571.1:2813-3167 GCF_000690835.1 Fulmarus glacialis | reverse complement strand
GCCTGTCCCCAGCCCTATCCCCAGCCCAGCTCGTACTAGCTGTGGCTGTCACCATTCCTGTCCCAACACCTGTCCCCATCCCTGCTGGTACTGGCCCTGGCTGTCCTCAGCCCTGTCCCCATCCCAATTCCCATCCCCATCCCCTCTACCCTTCCTGCTGGTATCAGCCCTGACTGTCCTGTCCCCATCCCTGTCCCTTTCCCCATCCCTGTCCCTTTCCCTATCCCTGTCCCTACCACTCTCCCTGCAGGTACCAGCCCTGATCATTCCTGTCCCCATCCTTGTCACTGTCCCCATCCCAATCCCCATGCCCCTTCCTGCGGGTACCAGACTGGCTGTCCCCATCCCTGTCCC
>NW_009193571.1:774-2653 GCF_000690835.1 Fulmarus glacialis | reverse complement strand
CAGACTGGCTGTCCCCATCCTGGTCCCCAGCCCTGCTGGTACTGGCCCTGCCATTCCTGTCCCCATTCTCTCTACCCTTCCTGCTGGTGTCAGCCCTGACTGTCCCTGTCCCCATCCCTGACCCCCTCCCCATCCCCACCACTGTCCCTGCTAGTACCAGCCCTTGTCAACCCTGTCCCTGTCCCCATCCCTGTCCCAATCATCATCCCTGTCCCCATCCCCACCACCCTCCCTGCAGGTACCAGCCCTGATCACTCCTGTCCTCATCTTTGTCCCCATCCCTGATCTTATGCCCATTCCCATCACTCTCCCTGCAGGTACCAGCGCGGGCTGTCCCTGTCCCCATCCCTGTCCCTGTCCCCATCATCACCCCTGTCCCAACCACCCTCCCTGCAGGTACCAGCCCTGATCATTCCTGTCCCCATCCCTGTCCCTGTCCCCAACCCTGACCCTATGCCCACTCCAATTGCTCTCCCTGCAGGTACCGGCCCTGGCTTGTCCCTGTCCCCATCCCTGTCCCCATTCCAATCCCCATGCCCCTTCCTGCCGGTCCCAGCCTGGATGTCCCCATCCCTGTCCCTGTGGTGTGTCACTCACCGGGGCTTTGGCACCATGTCCTCGGGCACGGGTGTCCAGATGGATTCGGGCGATTTCTGCTCCCGGAAACGTCCCTCGAAGACGGCGGCAACTTGGGTCATGTCAAAGGCGCAGACGGCCGAGCCGGGGATGCTGAGCAGACACGGGCATGGGGTGAACACCTCAACCCGTCCCCATGTCCCCCATGTCCCCTATGGGCACTGGAGTGCACGGAGGGGTCCCAGCCCAGCCCCAGGGGGGGCTCAGCAGGAGCACAAGAGGGTCCGACCTGTTGGCAGGCGTGGAGAAGACAGCCAGCACCACGGGGCGCCCGTCCAGCTCCAAGATGTCCGTCACAGCTTGGATGACGTTGAAGTAGAAGTGCGAGTCGCCCGGCACGGAGCAGTTGAGCCGGGCCTTGAGGAAGGAGGTCCACTGCCCCGCTGCGAGCCCCCCATGTCGTTCTTGCACACCCGGGCTACCCGGGACACCACCACCTATGGGATGAACACCCATCACCATCTGGTACCCAACCCCAATGACTGTCTCCTTGTCCCTGTCCCCACCCTGGGTGTTCCGGGCCACCGTGGGGATGTCTCCCACCTTCTCCAGATAGTTGAACTCCATGGCGATCTCCCGGAAGAAGAAGTAGACGTGGCTCCTCCATTCCACGGCGTGCACGAAGTAGGGCTCTGCAGGGACAATGGCAGGGTCAGGGATGTCCCAGGATGGTGTCAAAGGGGACAGAGACCAGTGCTGTGTGGCACATGGTGGGTACCACACCACGGCAGGCACCTTTGAACCATTTGGAGTCGTGTTTGACAGTGCGGAGGGTCGGGCTGTCCCCCAGGCTGCGGTAGATGACGGCATCGATGGCCAGGAAGTCTGTCACTGTGGCGGTGAAGAGCATCCCCCCTGTGTGGGAGAGGGGCATCAGCCGGGTGCGGGGTGGGGGACGACGGGCAGAGCACCTAGCGCGGCACCGGCAGTGCCAGCACTGACCTGTGAAGAGGGCCACGTTGGCGTGCTTGGGGTCATAGGGACACCGGGCCATGCCGCTGATGTTGTCCCCGATGGGCTCCAGCGTGTCCATCTGTAGCGGGTGAGATGGGGCCGTGAGCGGTGCCACGCGGGTCCAGGCTGCCTTGGGGGTGCAGGCGGGAGCACCCACTACCCGCGGAGCCGGTCACCCGGACACAGAGAGGGTGACATGTGGGGTCCCAGGTGTCCCCATCCCGGCGGGGGGTGGGTGACTCACGCTGTAGTTGGCACAGACGGGATTGAAGGCGTTGGTGCCGCAGAC
>NW_009193571.1:0-466 GCF_000690835.1 Fulmarus glacialis | reverse complement strand
GCTGGCAGGGAGCGTGGAGGCGGAGGGTGACACCGAGGGGGGGACAGGGTGGCTTTGTCCACGTGACACAGGGCACAGAGGGTGCTCAGTCCCCACCCAGGGAGGGGTCTCATGGGGTGCGGACCCCCCACCCCTACCTCGTGTTTCCCCTTCATCCGGCAGATGCTGATGTCATGCTGGTTCGAGCGCCATGTCAGCTTCTGGGGGGAGGAAGAAAACCCAGCGTGGGGCCGGCGCAAAGCCAGCAGCCCCCTGCAACCCCGGCACCCCCCTGGCACCCGGGGGCTTGGCACTTACCCGGTGGTAGCGCATCTCACCAGCACTGGTGGGCTCCAGGCTCACGCGGTAGACGTTGTCCCTGGGGAGGGGGACACGGGTGTCACCACCCTGCAGGGCTCCCAGCTGCGATGCTGGCGGCACCCCATGGATGTGCACCTGAGGGACGCATGTTGGGGGGGGGGGGGGG
>NW_009193570.1:0-25674 GCF_000690835.1 Fulmarus glacialis | reverse complement strand
GCCCCCCGGCCATCTCAGTGGCTCAGCTTTCCAGGCTGGAAAGCCCCAGAGTAATACTTACCGAGCTAATTCTCGCATTATGCAGCAGAGTTGGCTAGCCTGTCTTAAAAGGAGCCGAGTTTGTGGGGAGGTGAGTGGCGTTGATTTACATCCTGGTATCCAAAAGCATAAAATACCTGACAGTGTAACACGTGGAGTGGTTCCTGGCCAAAAATGTGTTTTGCCCCTTGAAGTTTCCTGTATCAAATAGTTGAAATCTTGCTCCCCTGTGAGGCACTGCAAATGTGTGCTATTTACTGTGCACGTAGTCTTCTGTGCGTGTGTGGCGTGTCACATTAGATGCTTCTCGATGTAAAATCATCCTTGGGTTCCACCCTGAGAGCCCAGAAACGCCAGGTTGGAAGGGTTGAGGTCCTTTGCTGCTGGCAGAGAACCCGCAGAACCTGTGTATTCAGGTAGGGTACCTCTGCTTGCCTTTCGTAGCTACAACCCTCGCTACTCTAAAGGACTCTGAGAAGCAGGGAAAGTCCTTGCAGATACACCTTTTATGAAAGGGGAAGTTCAAAGATTCCATCTAGTGACAAACTGGGATTTGTTTTAGAAAACAAATTTAGGAAATCTGCTTTAAATTTTAATCTGAAAGTATTTTAATTGTACTTTCTGCTGTATAGTACTTGTAATTAGTTGAAAAACTAGCGGGGCTTTGTGTGCATATATATAAAAGTATGGGCATTTCACAATATGTCATATAATGAAAATGGCTACTATGAATTATTTATTTGGGTTTTTTTTCAGTGATGTTTAAACTTTTTATGTATCTGAATATATCTGTAAAACCAGTCCTATTTAACTTCACTTGGTTTTGCTGTACTGATAGCTGTATGCCTAGGAAGGAGATGCATGTCTGTTTTATCCTACTGCAGGTCTTTAGTTCCTTTTGCTACTGTGTAAAAGACTTCAATGCCTTACCCTAGGTTACTTCCATTCTTCTGTTGCATAATTCTGAAGGTGTGAACTGAATATTTTGGGAGGGAGAGGAAGAACACTGACTTCTTTTGGCCAAAGAAAGCGTTAGGGACTGGAAAGGTGATCATCTGATTTCTGACTTTCTCCACGTTAATGGGGAGGGCTCTAACTTCCAGATTAATTTTGAGAGTTTGTATTTGGTTAATAGGAGGGTCCTTGTATTATAAGTATAAAAATTAGGAATTTTTGAACTGTGGAATGTTTTTTCCATGTAAAGTCTTCACTGGATTTCTTTATCTCAGAAGTTAAAAAACATTTCAGAGTAGAACGTCGTTAAGTTTTCTGGTTTTCTCCACATATTTGAGCTAAATATTTGGGTAAGTGATACACTTGGATATTTGGAGTGGTAGCCAAATTACTTTTCATGTCAAACTGTCTGGAAGTCTGGTGGATTCTTCTCTTCCCTTCCATAATAGTGCTGTTTGCAGGAGGACTGTTAAATGCATCTATAGGGTCTTCTCATTCTTTGGAAACTGCTTGAAACTTAGCACGGCCTGGCTTCAGGTGGAAATAAACTCGATGAGACTGATACCTCTGTCAGGCTTACCTGTATTAATCTAAAAGATATAGGTTTAGTCACCAAGGTAATGTTGCGAGTGATTACAGAATAGCAACTAAATGATACTGAAATCCACCATTAAATTTTTCAGCCAAAATTCTGATGATTGATTTGATGTTTTTTTTCCTTAAAGCTAATGATTCTAACTTAATGATGCTAACTGCTCGTAAAGCCAGAATGGGATGCTTTATTTCTGACTAGCTGTTAATATTGCATCAGAAACCTTAAGTCTTATCTCTTTTCATGCACTTGTTATTTTCTAACCTTTATTCTGTCTAGCTGTTGTATTTAATTTCTATGTAGATGCTCTCTGTATAGAAAACATGCACTAGTGCATGATTGTGTTTGGAAAGTGTTTTGACATCCCTTTTAGTCATGCCTGCTTTTTCATAATTGCATAAAAATACAAATATTTTGACTTGAATTGTTATGAAATGAGTCATTAAAGGAACATGTTTCAAAAACCTGCAATTGAGCAAAGAAACAATATCAGGCCTTAAAAGTAAAGCACAGAATCCCTAGTGGATGAACAGAGCTTTTTGCCTTTTTTTTGTTGTTGTTTTGTTCAGATAGATTTTGACCCTTTTGAATTCTTGGTAATCCAGTTTCTCTCTAAAGATAATTTTGATGTCAGTGATGAAAGTGGATGCAGAAATAATAGTTGCAGTTCTTCCAGCAAGTCATAAAAGCAGCACTTCTCATCCCTGTGATGAATGGAAGTATGGAGTCATTGTTGCAATGGAGTCCTGACAGCTACCAAGAGTTGTTACTGGAATTGCACAACTCTGTTTTAGCACAAAGGTTTAATTTTAAAAGGTTTTTTGTGTGTGTGTGCATTATTTATACAGCTCAGTACCTGCCTTTTCCTACAAGAATGTCTCATATCTGTATACCGTTGAGGTTAAATACACTGCAAAGTTTGCATATCCTTGCTGTGCATTCAACCATTGTAATCAAATACTGTTTTAAGGGATGATTTTAGTGTAACTTGCTTTTGAATTGTTCTGGGATTGTAACTCTAGATTGAATAGAGGATAACTGGTTAGTAAAAACATTTTCAAGGACTAGGAGTGAAACTGTTTAGCCTTGGCAGTTCATGACATAGCATATTGTAAAATGTGTATATATATTGGTTAAACATATCTCATAAATTGTTCTAAGCTTGGATAGTTTTCAGGGGCATGTGAAGAGGGCAGAGGAGATGGACCAAGTTGTTTCAGCCTTGAGATGATTCAAGTTGTCAGACTTAAAACCAACTGATCTTGAGACCGATAATTTGGACTTGCTCAAGAATTTGGTTCCTGTGTTTTTTTAGGTTGAGTTGTTCTTAAATACATGATTGGAAGCTGGGAATGTTATTGACCTTTTTGAGTTAGAGGGTTCTCAGTCTTTTTCCAGTAAGCCAGGCTTTGAAAGAGTCTTACTGTTTAAAAAAAGAAAAAAGTGTTGCCAACAAGCATTAGATGGATCTTGACTTGTGAGCATTTTGTTACCCTGGATGTTAGCTATTAGCACTACTAAAATGCTTCAGAATTTATAGTTTCCTAGCAGAAATGAAGTTCCAAGGCTCCTCTAGACAGTCACTATAGTCCTAGGGAAAACTCTTCGATTTTTACAGACTAGTAGAGAATTATATGCCCTACTGTCAGCCTACAAGGGTAAAAACGTAGGGGGAAGAGTTATTACATGTACTATGTTTTTTGCCTAGCTCTATAATGATTTATCAGACTGCAGTTGTTTAGTCCTTGCAGTATAACTTAGATTAAGTAATGTCAACATTCCAGGGACACATCTAGATTTTTGCAATAGCTTCAGAAGGTGCCTTTTTTGTAACTTGTGGTATTTTTTCTTGACAGTTTATCCTTGTAAAATAGCGGTAGTGTAATGCTGTTTGCTTGCCTTTTGCTGCAGGGCCTGGTGCAGGACCTGTCAATCCTGCCACCTCCTCTTCCCTCTTCTACCCTCTTTCCCCAATTCATCCCTCTCCCCGTCCTATCCCTCCCATCTGGTTTGCTTTCAGCCAGCTTGGGGCCTGACTGTGACGTGGTGCTGGTAACAGGAGGGAAGAAAGAGGGGAGAACGGGAGTGCAGCAGCCTGACTTAAGAAGCTGTAGGATCTCATCCTTAGGATATAGTTTTATGTTGCACTAGTTCCTGAAAGCATAGTCCTGCACCCTTCCAGTTCCTCCTGCCTGTTTGCCCTCTTCCTTCTCCTCTCCCCTGCATCATGTCTAATCAGTTGTGTGGGGCCCCGAGGAGTTGATCAAGCCTGTTGAGTTGATAGAAACGTTTTTTTCCCCTTTGGAGTGCGTATAGCCAGAGCAATTGAAAACTATCAGTAGATGGGAATGCGGGGCAGAAGACGGATGGGAATGGTAGTCCTTGTGGCAGCCTGCCATTAGGTATGATTAGATGTTATATTAAACAGCTGGAGAATTCAGCCTATGCTTATTTCTGGCTGCTAACCAAAGTTGATACAATATAGAAGTTTATTCTATATTGAAAGAATGCTGTCTATACAGAGAATGCTCCTTAACTTATAGCTAAGGAAAGGCATGAATATTCTAATACATAAGAGAAATAAAATTGTTTTCTAAGGAGCAATTTTTTAATTGCATAAGCATTTTAGGCCATTAGGGTTCTCTTAACTTGTTTGACCTCTGTTCCAAAAATAATTCTAATTTTAGTAATATCTATAATAATAATAGTATTTAGTTTTGACTTAAAATATAAGTTACATTTTAAGGAGAAAATACATTTCAGCCAAGGAGGCAGCTTTTCCGTGTGAGAAAGAGTGGATGGGTGATGTGTGATGTGCGTGAGCACAAGTCATAGTTGAGCTCTAGGTGAAAGAGCCAACAGACACAGTTTGCATTATGTTACACTGAGAAAAGCATGGTGGATGTGTGCTTTTTATTTGCTGGTTTTACAGTGAATTGGGTCATGGTGTTTTGTGTCACAACAAAAAACTGAGATTATCAGCAGGATTTGAATCAATAAAATACATGTCACTGTTATGATAATCTTACTGTTTTGTTTTTTCTCTTCTCTGTTTTGCTGAAAAGCATGGGAGGCACAATACCGCCTGCTCCAGCCAATGCCTCCACAGAGGAGACAAGTAAGGTGAGATACGAAGAATTTATCATTCAAAACTAACACTTGGACTCTCTGCAAAAATTACTGAGCAGGAGAAGGGAAAAAATTGCTATCACTTTTCACTCAAACAGGGTGGGTGAATATGTAGGGTGAATGAGTGTGACAGTTCAGTCTGAAGCCTGCCCATTGCATGACGTAGATGACCTGTTACAGATGGCTTCCTAGTTTGTTTCAAGTGTTACCATGCTCCATTTCCCTAATCCTGAAAGCCTGATGTTCTGTGCAATGCAAATGCCAAACAAAGTCTTGATTTCTTTGTGTATGTTCTCGCTGTCTGTTTATACACCTCTTCTGTAGTCATTAGTGGATTAAATTATAATCTTTGCATGAGAAGAAGTACTAGGGAGTATGATAGGTAATGAATCGAACAGTTGAACTACCAATTTTTTAAGGCAGTATTTTGGAAGAGCTTTTTGCTGGGTTTTGTTCATTTGTTTTAAGGGAGATAATAAATTTGGCTTGTAGATATTTATAGCAGGATTTTCCCAAGCTTGAAATTCTTTTGGAAAAAGTAGAAAGTAGAATTCTTTTTTTTTTTTTTTGATTTAACAAGACAGTGGATGCTGGGATTACTGGCTAGTTAGAAGTATATGGAGGGATTGTATATATGTAGTGAGTATAGTTCGTGACAATGAAGACAAGCAGCTTATGTCTGTGATAAAGCAGGACATGCTAAATTACGGGATTCAGAGGAAATTAGTAATGTAGTTAGAAGTTGATAGGAAAACATTTGAAAAAAACGTTCTAAGTATGTATAAGTGGCAAAGGTTTCTGACCTTGGCAAATGGAAACAATATTTTGATCATTGACACCAGCTTATTGTTCACTGCTAAAGGACCTTAGCTTAATAGCATTAGATGGAGAGAATTTTTGATCCAGAGAATATGTGAGGGAAGGCAGGAAGATTGGAAGGGTTGGTTAGTTGCAAAACTGGTTCTGAATTGGGTATTATCTGGATTATTTGGTTTTGATTATTGAATTACACAATTTGAAGGACAGGCTTTACCAATAATAGAAGTTCATGAGTCAAAATTTGGGCTCTGAATTATTTGCATCATGATAGACTTAATCTGAGAGGAGGGAAAAGCAGATTTGTATCTTAAAAATAAAACAGTTTAGCCGTAGAGCAGTCTGATGCTTTGAAGATTAATTTTGGGTTTTCTGCATTTCTATTTGTTAGAGTGGGAATAGAGTATCAGTCAGAAATAATGTATGCTTACAAATACATTTCTCTTTCAGGGCAAAACAGAGGAACAGCCAGAGGAGCCAGTTAAATCACCTGAACCAGAAAGTGAAGAGAGCGACTTAGGTGTGGAAAATAGATGACTTTATCACTTTTCACCAATTTGAACATGATTCTGGAAATCTTCTCTCTGTTGTAGATGGAGCTTAATCTTGCTTTTCATTTTTCCCCCAGAAATTGACAATGAGGGAGTGATTGAACCAGACAATGATGACCCTCAAGAAATGGGAGATGAAAATGTGGAGGTAAGCACAATATTTTCAATGTCTGTGGCAGTAGGAAAGATAGGGAGAGTTTTTGAGTTTAGTCAAGGATAGCAGCTGAGGGGGGGGTGAGTACTATCTTAGCTAGGTAGCCAGCTGTTGTTTTGGCTCTTTTTCTCCTAAATAGGAAACTTACTGGCTTAAAGCCACAGTCTTTTCTTATTCAAGGTTAGAGTCCATCAAAAAGTTCAGTGAGGAAAATCAGGTCAGAAAACACCAGAAAATTTATCAAAACACCCATGAAAACTGGGTATCTAGAAATCTGCCATTATTCAACTTATCTTTTGAGCATTTTCTAGCTAAAAAGAATGGTGGCTAATGTCTCCAGGCTGAGAGCAAAAGGTTGTATTTTTTTGAACTATGATTTCAACGCAAATTAAAAACAAGATTCTGGAATCAGAAAACTGGAGCTCCCTTCTTTGGCGCTGTCTTAGCATGGTAATTCTGGCCTGGACTCTACAGCTTTTGGGTTTTATATGTGTTTTTCATTTTCTTTATTTTGTTAGGTAACTGAAGAGATGATGGATCAAGCTAATGAGAAGAAGATTGAAGCGATAAATGCTCTAAGTGAAGGTGATATTTGTTTTTAGTACATATTCAAGGACATTAGGTTTGGTTCTCCTGTTAAAAAAAGGAAGTAAATATGTTGGACCATTTTGAATGCTTTCAATGAATAGAAAACTCTCTTCCTGTTGGATACCCAAAACTGTCTAGAACATGAAAGCTTCTTTAAGTGCTGTCTTCCCAATGTAGCTATAGTTCTGGTCAGGGCAGGGGGGAATGAGGTACTGCAGCATCTTAACTACAAACTGATCATTGTAGTACTTCCCTACATATTATGATTAGCACCTCTAGTGGTGTGTCTTAATGCAGTGAAAAGCTGTGTAATAAAGAGGTGACTTCCTGTTTGATTGCATACAAAGTTAAATGTACAAATTTAACTGGGAAAAGTCTCTCCTCCCCTCCAGCATTAATTTTGGAGTTGTACTTCAATTACATAGGAAGAGGAAGAAATCGATTTTCCTTTGTTGATAATGTTCTATTTAAGAAGTGCCTACGGACAAAACACCCTGTAAGGCAGGTTTGGCAATTTGGATGTAATTTCATTGCGTAATGATCGAAACTGTATTGATACTCATATTTAGGTGAACTTCAGAAGGCTGTCGACTTGTTCACAGATGCTATCAAGCTGAATCCTTGTTTGGCCATCTTGTATGCCAAGAGGGCAAGGTGAGTCATTAGAAACTAGTGATTTATGTTTCTGCCTGTTCTGTTATTTTCCTTAAGGAACCTAAATATAATGGCAACTTGAGGATCTATTGAAAGAGAGAAGTACACTTCATGCATTTTCTCTTATATGTGATTAACCAGATGTGCTGACACAGCCATATAAAAAAATCTTGTGTGTTTGGGAGGCTAGGGGTTTTGTGCAGCCAGCATCATTGGAACGTCTCTCATTGCTGAGGTGTAGCTTTTAGACAGTTTCCTGACACATTGTCCACCTGTTTGTTTCTAGAAGAAAATGTGTGACTTCGTGCTTGCTTTATGACAAGCCTTAATGATGAAGTTACTTACAGGCACTCTAATTGCTGATAAATTGTTTTCAAGTAGATGTAAAAGGGCAGAAGTTCTGACTTGGAGTATCTTGAATATCAAATACTTTTGTTAATTCAGGAATGTTTTTTTAGTGTTTCCTTCAGAGATTTTTAATTTGAAATGCCTGAACCTCCCAAAGTACTGCCCTACTAGTTAATCTGATATGCTTGTGTGTTGTAAAATTTGCAGTTTTTTCACTTAACTGACAAGGGATTGGGGCTACTTTCTCGGTTTGTGTTTTGTTTTGCCTCTTTTAATTTTCATAACTCACCTCCTATCTCCTCTTGTAGTTCCTGATGATTCTAGCCGTTGATCCTTGTAGCCTGTATAACAACTTGTGCTTTCTTTGTCTTACCGTTTTAAAGACTATGTAATATGGCATGCATAATATTACTGTTGTTTTGTTCAAATTGCTCGTTGCCATTGGCTGTAGACTCCAAACACCATGGAATTGCGCTGTCCTTTGCATTTATGTATCCTTTCCTTATGCACTAAAGTTACTCTTGCTGGCAAGGCTTGAGTCTGAACAGTGAATGCTTTTACTTCTTGCTAATGATACACCTACAATGGTGGGGGGCTGAAACTAAATTTCAGTGACTTCATTATCACTACAAAATCTTTTTGAACTCAGCTCTTCAAATGTATTATCTCACTAGCTTGCCTGTTAGTCATCCAAAATTATTTCCAGCTTAAGTTAGTAACTTGGTATTTCAATATGTACAATAAATGTTCGTGTTCCCACAGTGTTTTTGTGAAACTACAAAAGCCAAATGCTGCCATTAGAGATTGTGACAGAGCCATTGAGATTAATCCTGACTCGGCACAGACCTACAAATGGAGGGGGAAAGCACATAGGTAATGATCTGCACCTGTACTTGATATTCTCTTTACTTACTTGGGGGGAACAGTTTTGTTTATGCATTCTCTCCTTCTCTATGGCTCTGAGCAGTAGCCATGAGCTGAGAAGCCATTGTGCTGAGTGTATGGCTTACAGGAAAGAAAGGATGATGGTGATTTATTGATGGCAATTTATGAGTAGTCCTTCTGGCACTGTCTTTTTTTTTCTCTTTTTTGTTTTTTTAAAACATATCTTCTAATGGATTACTGCTGTTCTGAATAGCATTTTCTAATAATTTGCTAAAGATTATGAGTTCTAGGACTGTGGATTTTATTTGTTTGGAGGTCTTTTGTTCTCACTTAGTTCAGTTTTTATTTACTAAGCTATAATTCTTAAACATTTCTCTGCTGCCCTTATTTCATTAGATCCTAGAGCTCTTTTACATAGTAAATTAAACTGCCTAATTATTAAGGGAACCAATTGTTGCAGTTGAAGAGTGGTATTAAGCAAACAGTGTAATTATTTAAAATGGCATTATGCCAGTGTGCATCCCCCCCTCAACTGTAGTTAAAATTTTGTTTTTAAAATGACAATAAATCAGCCAAAAAAAATAAGGTGACACTTCTTACGGTCTGTATAAAAGTGGAAGGAGTAAATGCTAATAGAACTTACGAAAAAAAAGGCATTTTAAACAGTGTTAGAGAATAGTTTGTTAATGTCTACAGTTTTAATAAACGGCATGGAGCCTAAGAGTGAGAAGACTGGAGCGTAGTTTTGATTAACACCTCTGTCTCTAAGCAGAAGTGCTTTGACCATTTAGGAATATCACCATTTGCTCAAATTTTTGATTACCAAGAGTTTGTATAAATGAATGCCAAAGAAGTGCGCAAAGTAGCTTGTATGACCTCTTCAACTACAACATGGTGCATCCAGTTAGCTAGGATGTTTGAGTGCTGAGTAAAGAGGGTCCACTTAAGCTTGAGGTATTAGTGGTGTAGACTTATAAGAACACTGAATGTGTAGTTTTACACTGAACATGTGCCTAGTGGTGCAGAGTATTTTTATTAGTGAGCTTCACGTGTTTAGGTAGGGTACCTTCTCCCTGTTAGACCCTTCTTGTTTATAGTCAACAATGACACTAGCTGATTGAGGGTTTTTTCCTTCATTGTTACTTCAAGCAAAAGTTACTGTAAGGGTATCAAGCAAGCAAGTATCCTCTAATGGCATCATAGTCTGCAAGCTCTAGAAAACACCATGATTATTAAACTTTAAACTTCTGTAAGTCCATATAGCTGCAGGTAAAAATACTGAATACCGCATGGTTGTAAATATTTTGAAGAACTATAAGAGTTCAGTTTGCTTTTTCCTTCTGAATGTTGGTGTCTTCTGAATTCCAGACTTCTGGGTCACTGGGAGGAGGCTGCTCATGATCTTGCATTAGCTTGTAAACTGGATTACGATGAAGATGCTAGCGCCGTGCTGAAGGAGGTGCAACCAAGAGTAAGTGGGGAGGCATAATGGAGATCCCTCCTCTATTTGTTTGAGTGACATCGCTGCCTTCAAATTCTTCCAATATGCATTGTCTTGTGGGAATGTGTTCATGTCTCATCTGGCACTTCAAACTGAGTTTATAAATACTTCTGTCTTCAATCACAGCTGCTTATGGCTGTGTATAGAGAAATGGAGTCTGTGGAGCTGGGCATGTAACCGAACTATGAAATAATATCTTCCTTTTTAAAATCTTAACAGAAGAATCCGAAGCAGTTGAAGTTTGCCAGGCATTTTAGAATCTAGACTAAAAACATTCAGAAGAGGCAGAGAACACTGATAATGGATTTTTTTCAAGATGTTTCTGAACTGATCAAAGCTTCATCCTAAACACGTTTTACAAAGGAAGCACTCTTTGCTGTGATTTGTACTTTCATTAGTCTACCCCATGAGGGCAGCGTAATCTCTGTAAGACTGGTTTTCAGCTTTTCTCAAGTGATTGACCCCAGCATTCTTCTAAGGAGGAACTTCTGTGTAAAAAACGTAAGACCGTTGATAGCAGGCTTTCTTTTTCATCTGTTTTGCATATTCCTTTAAAGTGGTTAACAGACCACAGATTGCAGCTGTTGCATTGTATTGGGTTTATGTGGCAAGGTTGGGGGGAGGTGGACTGCAGGGCTGGCCTTTTGTAAGAAGAGACGTGCGGTTGCCCCTGTATCAGACGGAGCCAGTTCCAGCTGGCTCCAAAACAGACCCACTGCTGGCCAAAGCTGAGCCAGTCAGCGACACCAGTGGCGCTTCTGTGATAACATATTTAAGAAAGGATTAAAAAATCCAGTGTAACAGCTGTGAGAGATGGGGGAATAAAGGAAAAAAAAATGAGAGAAGCAACCCTGCAGACACCAAGATCAGTGAAGAAGGAAGTGGAGGAGGTGTGCCAGGCATGGGAGCAGAGATTCCTCTGCAGCCCATGGAGAAGACCATGGCTGAGCAGGTTGTCCCCCTTGAGCCCATGGAGGTCCACGGTGGAGCAGATATCCACCCTGCAGTCTGTGGAGGACCCCATGCCAGAGCAAGTGGATGTACCCTGAAGGAAGCTGCAGCCCATGGAGAGTCCACACTGGAGTAGGCTCCTGGCAGAAACTGCAACCTGCAGAGAGGAGCGCACGCAGAAGCTGGTTTTCTGGCAGGAGCTGCACGCCATGGGGGACCTATGTTGGAACAGTCTGTTGCTTAAAGACCATAGCCTGTGGGGAGGACCCACGCTGGAGCAGTTCTTAAAGAACTGCAGCCTGTGGGAAGGACCCACATTGGAGCAGTTTGTGAAGGACTATATCCTGTGGGGGGGACCCCATGCTGGAGCAGGAAAAAAGTGTGAGGAGGAAGAAGGAGTGGCAGAGGTGCCGTGTTACGAACTGACGACAGCCCCCATCCCCCTGCGCTGTTCGGGGTGGGGGGAGGAGGTGGAAGAGTGGGGAACTAAGGAGTGAAGTTGAGCTTTGGGAAGAAGGGGAATAGAGGGAAGGTGGTTTTAATTTTGTCTTTGTTTCTCATCATCCTACTCTATTTTTAATTGGCAATAAATTAAATTAATCTTCCCCATGTTGAGTCTGTTTTGCCCATGATGGTAGTGGATGAGTGATATCCCTGTCTTCATCTCAAGCCAGGAGCTTCTCCATCTTATTTTCTCTCCCTGTCCTGATGAAGAGGGGGAGTGAGAGAGTGGCTTAGTGAACATCTGGCAGCCAGCCAAGCTTAACACACCACATGCATAAACATTTCTGTGTCTAATAACTTCAGCTTTCAGTTTTCCTACCATGTCTTTGTAGAAGATGCCGTCTCCAGCAAAACAACAATGGAAACCATCTTACAACCTATTAGTCTTCTGCATTGGAGACTATTGATCTGTGGTAAATGTAATTAGGTTTTAGGTCTCAACCTTTTTTATACGAGGAATATTTAAGCTTGGCTGAGGGGGAACCTTTTATTTCCCAGTTAATCTGCCCATGCACAGAAACAGCAGAGTATGTCTGTGATACATTGATGTGTAGTTGCCAGCTGTATGGGAATTTGTCTGTATAGCTCAAGGAAAAATGTATGATCTTCTCATGGGTGAATTTTTAACTTTAATGTGAAGATGATATGTTCACCTAATTTATTCACTTCCAGCTTTCCTAGCACTTTTTAGTTTGTAGCACTTTCAGCTGAAAGTCTGAGTCAAATTCTAAAAATGGTTTGTTCATTTTGAGAAATACTTGGAAACAATGAAAATCAAAACTTTGGAAAATCTTTATATTTTATTAAAAAAAAAAACACACAACAAAACCCAAAACACTTACTTCTCTCATAATGAACTACTGAATGGCCGTAATATCAGGTTCTGATAACATGTACTGCATTCAGTATCAGTCAGTCCTGCTGCCTGCAGTGTGCTTTCTCTGGCAGATGTACTTCAGGAATGATGCGGTATGGAATGAATATTGCTTAGCTAGTTGTATCCTACCTAGTTGTGTCAAAACTTCACTGCTTATAAAATAATTTCTTTGCTTAAAGAGTATTCTGAAAGAATAGAAGAGTATCCATTGTAGTAGTAGTTAGTATCTCTGTTCTTGAACCTTGATTTTGCTATGTTTTTTAGTTACGGGAGTGTCATAGGGTAACCATCATACACAATTTGTGAAATCATGAACCATTTTTTGCAATGCTATGTAAGGATACATTCTGGTTTCAGGAAAGCAGTGTGCTACAGTTAGTGTTCTGTTGTTATAATGAGCCCTGAGTGAGGAGCCTTGGGAAGTTCATTGCTGACTACTCTCTTCTACTGGGGCTGTAGATTTGATAGCCTTGAGAAAAAGCTAGTAATAGGAAGCAAACTTTCTCGCCACCAGCTTTTTCTTGGTTTGGTTCAGGAATTCTTTGGTCTGCTTGTGTCTATGCTGCAAAGGTATCTGGAACAGCAATAATACTATCTAAAAAGTGTGTGTGTGCAGGGGGAATTATACTTCCTGTTGTGCTGGTTAAAATTCCCTTTTCCGGGGCAGTTGCTGACTTTAGCCCTGGAGAAATTAATATTTCAGCATAAAAGCATGAAGGGACGTGGAATGATAACATGTTTAAGTTCTAACTATGGTGCAAGTCCCAGAGCTCTATAGCAAAACAATATACTAGAGTGCATGTTCTGGTGAATCCAGTTAGGGCCGAGTAGACATGAATAACTGATTGTCATAGAAAGGAAGTTGCAAATGGCTCCTAAAACAAAGGGGCTTTTAGAATGTGAAGTCAGATCTTATTTTTAAGAACTAGTAAAAGCAGATGGTTACGCTTACATGTATTTTGTATTGAAATACGTTGTGTGATACGCTAGAAATGTATATGAAATCTTAGTATTCTATTGTAACAGGCTCAGAAAATTGCAGAACATCGCCGAAAATATGAGCGGAAGCGTGAAGAAAAGGAAATCAAGGAAAGAATGGAAAGAGAGAAGAAGGCACGGGAGGAGCATGAGCGAGCACAAAGGGTGAATACTTAGGCTTTAATATTTCCTAATAATTTGGAGAGTGTCATAGTTATTTTGGTTAAAATGAATTGCAGAGAAGATTTACTTTCATTTTAAGTCTTAGAATTAAATTTTAGAGAGTTGATTTCTGTCTTGGGTTACTTGACCAATAATGAAATCTGGAGAAGAGGGCATTGTACTGCATCTGCTTTTATTGCTTATGACAAAAACAGGCTCTGGAATCTCTACTATTTCAAGAAGTCAGTATTGTATGACTATACCAAAACAGTTTTCACTTAAAGTACTTAATGTCTCCTGAAGTGGGAGGTTTTAAATTCAGGATAATACTTTGCTTCTCTTCCTCACTTTCTGACACCGTTTGCTTGCTTTTTCTTCATGCTTTACTGATACATTTTAATATGCTGGGGGTGGGAATTTGTTCTAAAAATGTAAGTTGAGGAGCTAAACCAAATCATATAGTTCATATTCAATAGAAACATACTCTGCATAACTTATCTGCAAAACCATACTAAAGTAAGAGTAGACATCGCTATTTCTTGTCAGTGGTTTTGTACATAGTGAAGTGCTTTGTTTATTGCGATAGCCTACCTGCCTGAAGCACTCTCAGCTATTTTTTTTTCTCCTAAAACCAGTTGAGCAGTAGAAAACAGGCTGTAGTTCCATTGCTTTGTGTGGAATGATGTGCTTTCATCTGCAGGAGGAAGAAGCAAGACGACAGGCAGGAGGAGCTCAGTTTGGTGGTTTTCCAGGTGGCTTCCCAGGTATTTTATTTTTAAGCACCAATACTTGAGGTAGAGGTTACTGTTGTTTCCATGTGGAGTATTATAACCACAGTTTTTATAGCATTTGTTCTCAAGACAGAGAGAAAAATATTTTATGAAGTTTAGAACTTGTCTACAAATAGCTCTTTGAGAACTAGTGGGAAGAGGGGTGAGATTGTTTCTCTTAAAGAGGATTGATGCTGGGTAGCAAGCAGAGGGATGACAGAAATCAATAATGATGGATAACAGAATGAAAGGATTTGGGTCTGAGAAAACAAAGGTGCAGTATTTGCTTAATAATATGTGCTGACAAACTAGTATAAAAATGTTTTCTAAGTTACCCAGGGTGCCTTGGACTCATTCTGCTGAAGAACAGTAGTTCTAAAGTTGAAAATTTGGACTGAATGTTAGGGAAATCTTTGCTGGTTGCAAGCTATTGTTGAACAGAATAGTTTCTCAAAGGAGGTAGTGCAGTTTACCTTATAGAAAAGCTGTCCTTGAACAGTTCCACGAAAATCGGGCTTTCCATGTTATTTTTGGGTACAATAAATTGGGGAGAAACAAGAGTAAGTACTAATGCTCTTGAAGATTGAGATGTAGTTGAGGTAGGCTGCATGCATGCTCCAAGCAGATCAGCTTGTCAGGGGAACCAAATAGAGACCATATCTACCCTGCTCAGCACAGCTGGGATAGCTGCTGATAGAGGATTCAAAAACAGAACCTCAAGCGTTTTGCTTCAGGGATTTTTTTTTTTCCTTTGGTGGTACATTTTTTTCAAACCTAAAGTTCCCGCCAAATGTGGAATGTGCCTGGGACATACTACTACTGATCCGCTTTGCCCGGAATTGTTCACCCCAGGCATTCAAACTCCTTATGTTCCTGGGCTTGAGACCTACCTGATTTAAGTTAACCAGAAAAATAACTGCATCTGTGTACAAGGTGCTAGAACCTGACACTCATTACAAGCTTCCTATTCAATTGGGTTAAAAACATGGATGAAGTAAGATGTAGGTCTTCACAGGAAGAGAAGGTGAAGACCCTGCTTTCCATTCAGTGGACCAGCTCTAGCCTCATGGAAGACATGGCTTTAGAGGTGTGGCAAAGGAAGTATGTCTTGGTCTCTCTCAGTGAGCTTCCAGTACAGATGAATTAAATGGTTTTTATCATGCATTCTTCTTGTCTTGGGTTTTCAGGTGGATTTCCTGGGGCTATGCCTGGAGGTATGCCAGGAATGGCAGGTATGCCAGGTCTCAATGAGATTCTCAGTGATCCAGAAGTCCTTGCAGCCATGCAGGTGAGTATTTGTTAAAATCAAAGCTAAATGTTCTGAACGAGGGAAAAACAGTGCCTGTGAGCTAAGGGAAGGAAGAAAAGATGCGACCTTCAGGATAGCAATGGGATGTTTGTGTATTTCTGTTGTGAAATTCTCTCCTTGTGTGTGTGGCACCAAACTGTCTGGAATCAATGCTAGCTATTTTTCAAACTGATGGGGGCTTAACTAAAGATGACCCCCCTGCCCCATGCTCGCCTATGATAGGCAAAACTATGTGTTTATATATAGAGTTCTTCATCTCTTTTGAGTCTCTTGAATAGTTATTTTCTACACTGTATAATTCACTTGCTCCTTTTTTGAATGCACACACATTGTAGTGAGATAATTATGCACAAACAAAAAATTATTGTTAATATTGTTGCAACACAGTTTATTATGATAATATTGAGATGAGAATTGCCTTTCTCTTAGGGGATTAAGTGTTTGGTTTTTGCCAGAGGCAAAGTAGTATCAGAATAGTTCTGCATCTGGCATTTTCTAAATTCATGTTCAGAAAGCTTACTTCCCCAGTGGGCTCGATTAATTGCTCAATTAATTAATTGCTCAATGTCAAGACTACTTTTATACAAGAAAAGTATTCCAGCAGATTAAATAGAACACATCTGACAACATCAGTTTTAGGGGCCGGTGGGCTAGGAAGAACCTGAGCTATGTAGTTATATTTGCGTACTAATATGATCAAGTATATGATCATGTCTTGTTACTTTTTCTGGTTAAACTAGAGTTATGTGTTGTTCTTAGCTCATTGAACAGCTATGATCCCGATCTAAGTAAAAGCATCACAAGGGACCCTTATTTGGACCCTTATTTGTCCTGAAATCACAAAAAAGGCATCGCTTTCCATGCAAAAGTTCATGGATTCCCTTAATGGTTGCTGGTGTTTGGAAACACACCTTTACTTAGGCTGCCACAGTCAGCAATGTTGACTTGCGTGCAAACCATTCAAAGAAAGCCCATGGTTTGTAGTTGTATTCATTACCTGGCTAATTTATGCTGTAATACAGGAGTTTGAAATTAGAGTTGCTGAAAACAGAGCTTTGAGGTGCAGCGAAATATTAAGCGCTTGCCACATGCCCTTAAGAAGACTCCATTGCATGCTGATTATATAAACCCCAACATATTGTAGGACTCTGCAAGAACGTGTGTTGACAGTGTTTTCTGATAATGCAGGCAGGCTTTAACATGTAGAACCTGTCAGCAAAGCCTTGAGTCTCTTGCTGACCTCTTTGTACAAACTTTACGTCTAGGTATGATTTATTCAGCGTTTCACCTATGTCTGCACTGCCTTCTTTTCCTAAAATGTCCAACTGACTATGTTCTGGTCCTCTCTGAATTGGCAGTGTAAACTCTAGTCTTAAAAGACAGTACTTCTACTGCTTGGCTTCTGCTCAGTGCAGCTATGGAATATATTTGCGATTAATGGTAGCTGGCAGCTATTATGTGGGTTATCTGAGATGTTACAAAAAAGTCTGAAGATACTGAATCACACAAG
This sequence comes from Fulmarus glacialis, assembly GCF_000690835.1. Classification (NCBI taxonomy): domain Eukaryota; kingdom Metazoa; phylum Chordata; class Aves; order Procellariiformes; family Procellariidae; genus Fulmarus; species Fulmarus glacialis. The sequence goes on along the minus strand of NW_009193570.1, from coordinate 8,402 downwards.
TCTCTCCCAAATCTCTTCCCTAATCTTAAGATACTATTTTAACTGACAGTATGTAGAGGCTTTTCATAGTGAGGAGTTACTGCTGAAACTGGAGTATTCTGAGAGTAAAGACCTTCTTCTCAATCTCTTTAGACTTAGTGACTATCGTCTGATCATCTTTGAGACTATTCCCCATAAGCTATTATTGAAATATGCCTGAGTCTGTTAACATCTCGGTAAACCTTACAACTGTGTGTGCCTGAACATGAGCTAGATTTAACTGGTTACACTGTTAACTTGAGCTTGTCATCTGTAGAAGCAACCAAAGAACCAGATATGGCTGCCTATGGACATGTTTATAGAAGTTATTGCTCATCATTGGCATAAAAATAAGAATCTCTGCAAACTAGTATAAAAACTTCTTTCTTGATGAAGATTTCTGGTTCCATTACCTGAAGATTTATTGTCTTCAGGATATTTCCTTTTTTCTTTCTTTTTTTTCTTTTTTTTTTTTAATTGTGGCTGATACTAGTCTTTTACGCATAAAAGACTCAAAGTGGCAGAACTTCTGTTGCATTTCTTTTCATAGCTTCTTAACAGTAGTAGTAGTGACCTTTTGCAATGACTTCTAATGCATGTTATTTTAGCTCATTTGCTCCTAAGCTTTTTAGTCTCCAGAAGAATTGGCTGAAATTTTTGTGTGTGTGTTTCTTGTATTTTACTATTCTGGCTGTCTGGAGGGTTCTGTAGTGCTTTCTATCTTGCATGTGCAACTGCTTTCTCTGGACACAACATGACATTGGTGTTTTGGAGAGCTGTCATGGGTCAAATATAAGTTTTTTTCAAAAAGAGTAATGTCTAAGATGAACCTATGGATTCCTTATTTGACATAGAATCGTATGTTAGACCCAGACTTCCACCAAAATGTGTAAGTTGGAAAAAAGGATAGTGATAACTTTTTCTTTAGAACTATTTTTCATCCTTCTGCAACTAAAGACTAGAGCATTAGAAAACTGAATGTTTCATTAATGCTGTTTACACAATGGTTCCCATTCCACCTTATGTAGTAAATATTTCTCTATGGAGATGTTGGTATCTTCAGTCTTAAACTTTATTCTGATAATATTGCTCATCAATGTGAAACCTTGGATGTGTTAAACATTTTTATAAACACAGTCTAAGGTTGAGGGCTTCCAGGGAATTGCACAAGTCCAGAATAATTTACTTGCTGTGAATTTATAGGACTGTAAAACACACAGCATAAAATTGGATATTTAACATTCATTTGGGTGTGCTTTGACACAAACTGGTGACTAAACTTAGTCAGCTTTTTGTTCTGGATTCATATACAGGTGAAAACGCAGATTTAACAACATGACATGATCTTTATAGTCATGTGCCCTGTTTTGAAATCGGAAATGCAAGAAGTTTGAGGTTGTGAAAGTCATCTTTTTTTCTTTGCATAGGAATCCTGTAAAGTGGAGAAAATGTATCTAGTGTCTGTTTTCTGAACTTAAGCAGTCTATTTTTCAAAGACTTTGCAGATTCCCTTTTGTGAGGGAGACAAACACTTGTAAACAAAAGATAAGACTTGACTCTTGGTTCCCAACATGTATAAAACATGACTGAACCATGTGGGTGATTTCAGTGGAGTCCACACCTACCAAATGCAATTTTGGATCTGACTTGTTAAACAGCTTTTGTCTGTGTTTGATGCTAGAATAGATACAGGGTGGTGGTGGTGTAGCACAGACAGCTCTGAGGAGACCAGTTGGGTTTTGATGGTTTCCAAAGAATACATCTGCGGTAGCAGTGGGCTAGAAGTCTACGGAAGATTGTATCTTTCAGTGAAACTACTTAAATGTGCTAGAAAGAACAGCAAATGAAATTACAGCTGATGCAGATGATTTGTATTGGACATAATAAACTGCTTGCACTTTAGCTGGATTAAAGAAAACTTGAATCTTTGCAGAAGTTGCTTATAATGGAAACCTTTTTCCAGGCTAAGATGTAAAATCAGTCTATACAGATTTATTAAAGGGCACTGTTCAAAACATGCACATGTAAAATGAGTAAAAACAATTCTAGTTTTATGAAGGCCCAAAGGTGTACTAGAGGTACAGAAAAAGGTATTAATGCTTCTTGTACTAAATAGAGAAGATGAACTTGGTATTCTTTTGACCACTGACTTTAACGTATATGTGAATGTATTTATTAACTGCAACACAGTAGTGTGATGAGAGATAGCAAGGTTCTCTTCCAGTTGTGATTTCTCAGAGGAGGTGGGGAATGACTGAGAATTAGATGCATTTTTTAAAAGCCAAACATTGCCACATTGTCTGCTCACAGTCCAGCAGATGAAAGTCTCTGCTGCTGGAACGAACAGAGGTGAAAGGGATGAGTAGCAGCTATTGCTAGGAGGAGGGTTATCCTATCATGCGTGCTACACACATAGAGCTCCTGCCTCCTTCAAAATGCATTTGAAGATGCCTGAATAGAAATAACCCAGTAGGTGTGGCTGTGTTTGATGGCTCCTGTTTTGAGGAAAAAGAACTTTTATCTTATCCTCCTTCTCAGACATTGCACTATTACCGTAACAAGTTCAGTAATGACTCTCAGTTTACTGATGCAGCATTAACAGCATGCACTATATCACTGGGTTCTCTTTAGAGACCTCTTGCCCAAAACTCTAATCTAGTCTTGCCATGTGAAAAGCTGAGCAAGACTAGATTCACGTTGGAGCCACATAACCACTAACTTTTGTAGACTTGTTTTATAAATACCCTAATTTTTTTGCTTTTTGTCCTGCAGGATCCAGAAGTTATGGTTGCGTTCCAAGATGTTGCCCAGAACCCAGCAAATATGTCCAAGTACCAGAACAATCCCAAGGTCATGAATCTCATCAGTAAATTGTCTGCCAAATTTGGCAGTAAACCGTAATTTCCCTGGTTCTTAAAAATCGTATCTGAATGGGAAGGATTGGATTTGGCTAACCAGTGTTGCAATAAAACAAACCATTGTACCTCTGATCTTCTTAAGAAGAGAAACGGGGTGTTCTAAGGAGAACTGCTCTCTAGCCCCAAGCATTGACTTTATTCAATGATTGGTTGGTTTATAGCACTCAAATTGTATTCAGATGACCTAGTTTAAACCACCCCTTCTTGTCCAAGAGTTGCAACCTTTTATCATAAGTATTACAGACAGTTTCCTTTGAATGAATGCTCCTGTAAGAAATCGTAATGTTCCAGGAGTGCAAGATAAAAACCTGCTGTTGTGTTATTTTGGATTTTTTTTTTTAATTACTCTCAGTGAGCAAAGAGGAAGGAACTTTAACAGTTCAAGTCTGTCTTAATCCCCTTAGGACAGAAACGTTGGCCTAGTCACAAACAGAAAAGGTGGGACAAGTCTGAAGAATTAACTGGATAAAGGAATTGTCTGCAGATACAAATCCTTATTTTTTTTTTTTTTAAATGGGTGACTGACTTTATATAGCTATTAAAATATCAGTATAACCATGCTAGCTAGTTACACACTGGAACTTCTGGCAATACTGCAAATAATGTAATATTTTGATCTCCACAACTGTGCAGCAAAGGTACAGTCCTATCCTTTGCACAACCTGGCATGAAGTACATATTGCAGAGGCCACAGAGGTTTTGTTACTTGCTCAATTCTTGTCCAGCACCTTTACGTAACATTTTATTTATCAGTCTGGGTATTGGAGAGCAACTTACTGTCTGTGCTTGTGCTCTTGTCCTTTCCCAGTTGGCAGGTCCTCAGCTGGTTGCACTTGCCCTTCCTTGGGGCCATGCTTACCAGGTTTCATCTATTTGGAAACTTTAGGGAAGGAATCTTGTTCCCATCACTACCTCTGTCCCACTGAATGCAAGCCATCCAGAACATGTAAATGCAGAGTTATAAATCAGTGAAGGGGAGAATACCCAACGAAATTGCAGCTCTGGGTTCTGAGTCAGTTTGAGTCCTTAGATGCTTACTGATTAAAATTTCTTGGCCAAAGTCCTGCTGTCTCTTTAGAGGTGATGACTCTTCCTTCACTGCATTCTGTAGTCTTCCATCTATTCTTGTATCCTTTTCTTTAAAAAAAAAAAAAACCAAACAAAACCCCCCAAAAAAACAAAGCAAAAAGCTGTTGTCGTGGTTTCATACTTCCATGTTTTTGAGGCTTGTGATACAGAGGAAAAGCTGAAGTAATTGGAGCAGACAGAACATTGTTCTAACACTTGTGGATTAACAGCATGGGTATCCTTGAAGCAGTGGCTGTGCTGATGATGTTCAGTTGATTTGTCTACCAATAAAGACAGTTGTTTCTTCTGTTTGTCTTAGCTAAAACATTATCTTTCTGTGGAAAAATGACCATAGTTACCTGTTCACTACTTGAGTCTCAACATTTGTGTTACTCTTTTGTAATTCTGTATCTTAAGCCATAATGATGTTACCATTTTTAAATAAATCTGGATTGGTGTGGGAACTCAACAACAGTTGCAAAAAATAAATCCCCAAATGCTTTTTCTCATACTAATGACCCTGCAGAATGAAATGTGAATCTTTTTGCTTAAGAAATATAGTTCTGAATACTTCTCTTAGCCTTTAAAAATAAAGTATGGTTTTGAAAAATAAGGCTTTTGGGGTTTGTGTAACTTTCTGATAAAACCTATTTTGTTTAAATTAAATGTGGAAGTGCTTCAATTAAACTGTATATATAACTTGTGATTTAAATTGGAACTAAATGCTTAAGGGCTTGTCTTCATGACCAAATGAACTCAAGTTATGATTGAGTGTTGCTGTGTGCCTGGCTTTTGGTCATGCTCTTGATCTCCTGTTCCCAAGAGGAGATACTTGAAGTAGGTCACCCCTCAGTATAGGCTGAAACTCAGCTTCTTCATTCAGGCTGGTGCATATGTGCTGTGCATGAATTAGAACATCTTGAATTTATTCCCTACAGTTTCCTGTTACTCCATCTTAGCTGTTTGTGTCTGTCTACCTATGGCTAGTCAAAAGTAGGAAGTTACTGCTAGCTAGTAGAAATGGTTATATGTGTGTCCTGCCTGCTGGCTTACACATCAGCTGCCCTTATTCAGAGCTGACTGACTCAAGAAAAACATCCTCCCTAATTTTGGTGTTAGCATTAGCGATTTAGCTGAATTCTTGTGATCCTTTGGGAATAAACATCCTATGACTCCCTCAGTGTGTGCGGTTTTTTGTTTTTAATGTTACCTGGTAAGTTAATTGAGATGTCTGGACCTCATCTCAGTTCCCAAAGCTGTCATGTGGACATCTAAGCAGCTAAACTCGTTTGAACAGAAGTGCAAGTGCAGAAAGTTAACTGCCCAGGAGATGAGCAAAGATTGTAAGTTCCAAACATGGGATACAAGTAACTATATGAGGAAGTTACTATTTTGTTTAGTGCTTCCTCCAGTATTTACTGGCAGCTCCTTCAGGTTATTTGCTTCTATTGCAGCACAGAGCAGGGGTGGTTCTTACAGGTACGGTGGCAGTAAACAATTTAGCTGACAATTTGATTTTAAAAACACCTGAGTTCAGCTAGCACAGCGTGGTGTCTGTGGTGCTGACCCAGGTTCAGGCGTCCATTTCTGCCATTTGAAGCAAGTCATGTACTGCGATGTTTGGCCAATCCAGTGCCACAGATTAGATGACCTGGTCTGCCGGAGAGTATGATGATATACCTGCGGTTGACTGGTCGTAAAGGGTCATAGTCCTATTGCATTGTGTGTGTGAGTCTGAGTGAGTTGTCTGTCCTCTCTGTGGTTCAGCTGCTGCCCGAAGAGAAAATAGGAAATGTCAGGTCAGATGCCACTTCCAGACTGTATGACTTCACAGTGAGCCCTGTTGCATAGTAATGTGGAGAACGCAAGGCTTGGTGCCTGTCTCATCACTTACCAGAATTTTTCTTTTAAATTTCTCTTGCTTCAGTGTTGGGCTGTGAATAAAAGCCATTTGTCAAACTGGCTTGGTTTGTCTTTGTTGGAAGGCAGTGATCAGATTGGGCAGGAGCCAGACTCTCTCAAAGTTGGATGAAGGCAGGTAGGACAAGACTGGGCAGAGCAGTGGTAGGCCAGAGGCAGAATGGGTCAATAAATAAGTATTAAAAAGCTGTGTAAAGGTAAAACCATGTCATAGAAACAGCTTGTTGCAAGTGGCCAGCAGTAGTATCTGTAGTTTAAAGTATCTGTGTTTAAACACCATTTTGTTTTTCTTGTTACCTTCAGAGCCTTTGCGTGAAGTTCATAGAGGCCGCACTCTCGTCTATGCTTGTACATCTCTCTTCTGTGAGATGTAAGAGCAAACAATATTGTTATGGGAGCTTGTAGCAACTGCTGGCTGAGCAGAAGCCTTCACCCGAAGGGATGGGAGGTTGTGGACCTAGCCAGGGTGAGTTGGAGCCAGGTCAGCTTTGGCATGTATCTTCCTGTGGATCGTGGCATACTCCTGACTGGAAGTGTTTGGATCCCCTTTGAAATCCCACAGGGCATCTAGGCTGAGGGGTACTGCAGTGCTTTCAGGGTTGTAGGGCAAGCGGGTTGTTGGAATAGCGGTAGAGGCTAGAGGATTGTTTCCTTTCATCGGCCACAGGGTACTCTGATAGTGGCTGGTATCGGTACAGAAGTGGATTGGCATCCTCCAGTGGCAGGGTGATTCACTAGGAAAATGGTAGCAGTATTTTCGTCTGATGTCTAGAGAAAGGTGTCCCATGAACCTTAATCAGAGCTTTGCAGAGGTGGGCCTCAACCTTACTTCATACATGACGGAGTGAGGGCAGCATTGTAGAAAAGTAACTCTGGATTACCAAAGAGCTGAAATGGAGTAAAAATGGCAACTTCCAACTGGATGCAGAGACCATTACATTGAGTACTACAAGACAAGTCATAGGTGGTCAGTAGTATGATATAAGCAAATGCAAATACAGGGGAAGCAGGAACAGTTTTAATGTGACAAAAATGAAGCAGGTCAGGTGGTGGCTAGTGGATCTGTGCTATGGAGCAACAAAAAGATTCATGTGACTTTGGGCTACAAATAGTTGATCACCTTGTGAATCGGAGCTTAGGTAAGACACATTCTCCTGGTGTGGTCCTCACAAACAGGAACTTTATGTGAGACAAACCTTCCTTCACCCCCGCTGACTAGAGGTCCTATTGAATGTAAATACCAAGGACTTTCCTGTAAATCTGAATCTTGATGACTAACCAAATCAAGATGTTAACTTGCAATCTTGCTAACAAAGTGTTATTACTGTACCTGTCTTTGATGTACAAATACACTTTCGAAATGTATATTCTAGATGGATGGTCTCAGACAAGCTTGAGACCTTGTCAATAAATAAATGTATTTGCAGAATGTGTTATGACTCTTTTTGTAAAGTAAGCCAGTAACAAACTTTGGCACCTTTGTTGCTGCACACATTTACTAAAACCAGGATTTTTTTAATGTACAAACATTTCAGTGGCTACAAGGAATACAAGTTGCTACTAGGTGTAAATAAATTAATTGTGAAAGATTACAGGATTGGGGGTAGCAGTTTATCTTGGAATTTCTTCCCAAAGTACAGCAGCTGAAGCAGTCAGATGATAAGCATAATTTGTATAGAACAAAGGTATTCAGAAAAAAAAGGTACTTATTTGTGAACTGTCAAGTAAATAACGAGGTGGGGTCTAAATCAGTTAATAGTAAAGGGAATTCCATTATTGAAATAAATTATTACTGAAATAATATTTTTATTGAAATATTCCGTTATTGCATTATATATTTCATTATTCCATTATTTAGTTTTCTGAATCTAATGTTCTCACTTTGGAGGGTAAGAGTTTCTAGAAATGAGTTAGTTTGCATCTTGCATTTCAGAAAGAAAAGTATCATAGCAGAAAATCAGAGCAGTCACCTAACAACCAGTGCAGTGTTTAATAAAATTACCTTTTAAAATAGGCTGAAAGTAGAAGTTATTAGGAAGTCATCAGAATTAGATGGAAAAATACCAAGGTATTACATTGAGAACAAAGTGGCTGAGCTGCTGCCAACTGCACTGCTTCTCATTAGAGAAAATTCAAGCTGAAGCTCAGCCACTAGTGTCTAGTTCTCATGTGGAAAAGAAAAGCACCGAGTGCGACCTGTGCTTTCTTGTTTCAGATTTTAAAAAAAGGATCTAAAAAAATGTGACCAGTTTAAAAGGAAAAATGAACGCAACTGTTCTAAAAGAAGATTTGCTCTAGCTTTTTTGTGTGTTACCCCAAAATAAGGAAAAGTGCTTGAGAAAAATATACTTTCAGAAGCCATTTTGTAATGCATGATATTTTTTCTTCAGTCTCTTGTGTGAAAACTTTTTAAACCAAAAGAAATAAAAAAAACCCCTGGAATTAATTACTAGCTGTCCTGGTTCCGGCTGGGACAGA
>NW_009193569.1:0-25347 GCF_000690835.1 Fulmarus glacialis | reverse complement strand
CCCAAACTATTCTATGATTCTGTGTTAATTATAATCATAGCAAGCCTCCCCCAAACCCTTGGTTTTAAAATTAAAGGATACAGACACTAGGTATTTACCTCTTTAACAAATAAATTTTCTGCTTTTTGTTCTGCATCTTCAGGTACAGAAGGATACAGTGTCTTGATTTCCAGTGAAATTGTGTCTGTCTAACAAAAACAACAAAAAAAGCAAATTAGTCAGAGTGACAGAACACCAGTTTTGTCTCATGAAGAGGTTAAGAACCTTATTATTACGGTTTGCATTTTTCAATTTGTCATGCAGCCAATACACATGCACACCAACAACTACAACCCAGCTCCTGCCCACACACACTATTCAATACTATCAGCTAAAGCATTAATTACAAGCAAGAGCAGTGTTCGAATAGATTTCTGGGAACAAAGTTGTTCCAAGCAAACTTGCTTCAGTCTCTGAGGTTTCTGATAAAAAGAAGTCATCAAGTCTTCCTTACATCCTCTCCCACAAATATACGCCAAATCCAACAGCGTTACTTGTTTCCTCTAATTCCCTTCTGCACCTCATGCCTTTTCAGCAAGGAATGTGGAAACAGAACTAAAAACTTTGACTCTTTTGGAAAGAGAAGAGAGGAGCAGAGAGTCCTCCCAATAAGTTGCAAAAGGACCGCCACAGGACAGCTCGATGGTCGGAAAGCAAGTGGAACCAGGCAACAGCTTCTCAGTGGGGCATTTCCATCTGTGGGTGCAGACAGCAGTGCAGGATTGACATGGGACTCTTGACGCTTCCTGCAACCTCCTTCCATACTCAACAGATGCTGCACAAATTAAGCCATTTTTTTGAAAGCAGGTCCTGACTGAGCTGGCTTGTCAGGCCCCACAGCAGGAAACCACACAGAGAAGTGGATCTCCAGAAGGTCTCCACAAGGAGCCAAGCTTCCCTTAGTTCCCATCAGGCCAATGAGAGGCCAGGGCCACCAGCAGGGCTCCTCTGTGTGACCCAGCGCGTCCATGCCGAGGTCAGGCAAGGCAGCAGCTTTGCAAAAGTCACACGAGAGGAAGCTCTGGGGTATTTTGAATTAATCCACAGATCTGGCCCATTCATTTTCTCTGCTGTAAGAGGGGAGAACAAACAAAACCAAACCCCAGCAGACCAGATTATGCTCTCAGTTACAATGGAGTAACTCCACCACTCAAGACAACGAAGGACGGAAACGAAGACGAATCTGATCTCCCAAGATTATTTTCTCTTCCATTACAGGAAAGGCACATGATTTCTGGAGGAAGGTCTATGGCATATGACTAGCTTAGTATGAAGAACTGCTGCTTACTAATACCATGAAGCAGCCTGCAGTATCCACTGTGCCCCCGGAGGATCTCCTCCCAATCCCCAGTGATGTTTTTTCTCTACAAATTGAAGCATTCAGAGACTGTGCCACAATTGCCTGGATATTATCGACTGCATTTTTCCTTACAGCTTACACAGACCACACTGATTCCCCCCCATCACTTTCCATATGAGTAATTATGAAAGAAAGGCATGTATCACTCAGGCAGATGCAAACATCCTGGGATTCCCCAAACTTTTTCTGTTTCATCTGGATAGCTGAGGATACAACATGATTAAAACACTTTGGCTTCCACAAATAATAATGGTGCCTCGTAGACACCACAAAGTGAAAAACCCCCTGTTGTTCTGACAAACTAAGTGCAGTTTCCTAAATGTGGGTTCCTGGGCTCTACCCAGCTGTATTACCAAAGCCTGCATGCAGTGGAGATTTACACAATCATTTAGTCTATGAGTAAAAGAGACAGCAGATGGAGAAGTATGAATTTTCACACCACAATTAGTAACAGTGAAGATGTCTGAATCCTTGGTTGCTTAGGGACTTCCCAGCAGTACCCACAGTCTCTGGAACGCTTTTCATTACTTTTACTTCACACATACGTGACATTTTAAGTCCCTTTTTTTAAGCGGTCCCGAGAAGACGCAATCCCTGAGCACAGCTGAAAACCCACAGGTGCCCCTGAGGTCCATCATATGGAGCTCTTCCCAGGGCTGGGGCCCTGCCACCTGCAGCAGCAGCCACAAAGCACACTCACGTCCTTCCATGATATCACCACTGCTTAAGATCAGCTGCTGTTTCCAGACTAAGGCAAAGTGGGAGACCACAAGAGAAGAGATGTGTAATGCACTCTGTACCTCGCACTGACCCTGTTGGGATGGTGACTAAGCTGCAGAGAGACCAACAACCTCTTCTGCTTGCCCATAACAAAACTCATCTACCCCATGTATTACGCAGAAGATAGTTCCCAGTATGTTTTTTTTTAGTTAAGACATATAGTAAGTCAAATTTTTTACCTAATACAATGCTTCTTGTCAACTGATATCAACACAGTGACCAAGACAGCTAACATTTGCCTTAATGAGGTCATTGTGCCTCCCTTCCCTTGCACAGCTTGTTAAAAAGACTGTAGCTGAACAAGACATAGCTCGAGCCCACTGTTTCGCCTGTGATACACTCCCCCACTTTCCTTCTCAACAAGACCGCACTTGAAAGAAAGAAACATAGCCATGCAAAACAGAGAAATCGGGTAACATTGGGCTTGTCGCATTTGCGGATTTTGCCAAAGAATATCACAGGTTTATTTACATAGAATTGGGACATGGAAAATCTTGTAATTGTTATATTTAAACTTGTTTTAAAAACTACAAAGCACTTCCCTTCTGAGAATTAGTTATGTTCAACCACTTAGCTGCAAAAGCCTTGCCACAAAAACACTTCCTGTTCATAGCTGATTACTTCCAAAGTTAAATGCTCTTAAAGGCTGATCAGGCATAGCATGTATTCACCAAAACCTTTTTACTTCAGAAAACAACTAAATTTCAACAACAGACTAAGTGCTTCTGAAGGGGTCATCAAAAAAATAAAGGATTTTATTTACAGAATTCAGCATTTATAAACGCGCTTTGAATGCAGCCTAATTTTCTAATGTTTAGGCAATCATAGCAATTACCTGTTCAAATCAGAAGCCAACTATCTTCTCATTTGTGCATGCAAACTGTGATAATCAAGTAATGCAGGTATCAGACTAAAACATTAAATTCCATAATTCTTCTGAATTATTTTTTTAATCTATTTTATATAAATATCCTGTATCCAACAATGATTTCTGGCATTCAGCCAGGCTGTCTCATTTGCATAAACTGTTGGCCCCAGGTATTTGATTAGTTATAAGGTGCAATTTCATTACGCACCCTCTCTTGCTTCATCTACTTTCTACAATGAAAGCCACAAGTTAATATTGCTCCTTATCAACGATTGATTAAGAATTTCAGACAGCGTCTACTTCCCACTGACATGGTGAGTTTAGTATTTGAAAATGGAGTTTAAACTCCATTAGCTATTTCAAACATTTTCACTTTGAATCTATTCTAATGGCTTTTAGTCTGAAAGCATGTTATCAGTGGTTAAATCTTTAGACGGATGCATCAAAAATGATTATATTTACTTCCTGAAAAGGCAGCCCTTCTAAGAGAGCTAACCGCACACGGGCAGAAATGTTCCTGTATGTTAATGCTTAGATTCAATCTCTTTAAAGAAAAGCTGCTCAGCTCCATTTTCATCCAAGTAAACAGATTACTTAACATTACCAAAAACTGTAATGAATTAGTCCACCAACTTAAAAAGAGGATAAGATGCAATTTTGCTGTACAAATACCACCGTGCAAATGCTGTTGCTATACAGGGCTCCCGACAGGCTGTTGTCTGCTGTCCCAGCACAGAACCCACCGAGGAGGTATGTGCGCGGGGGCAAAGTGAAAGGAAAGCAAGCACAGAGCACCTTTAAAGGACAGATTTTACCCCATCACTCACCGAATCATGTTCAGTGTGAAAGGCTATGCTTTGCCCACAGTGTTTGCTTTGCTGGCTGCATTAGCTCTCTCTATTTAAATAGTTGGAGTGCGTCTGGACCTAAGTCTAGATACCTCTCACTTTCCTGCTCCTCCCAGCTGATGCGAACTTGCACGTCAAGGATACCTATATCCCATTAGTCATGAGAATAACGGACTCAATTTCTGCTCCTCTAAGGATGAGCAGATACTGCCTATCACATGGGAAAGTGGGAGATAAGTCATGTGCTATTGGAAATAACCCATGATCTTACCACTGTAACTCTTCTGATCTTAGAAATAACAGTCAGCTTTACAGGGTTATTTCCAAGAAGGCTTCAAGTCCTGCGCTTAGAGCTGCCCCTATGGCACATGTGCTCCGTTTCACATGAAGAGGCAGTGTCGTCGCCTAGTCTTGCACTCTCCCCTTAAAGATGCATCTGGTTCTGCTGTGAACTTCTGTATCCAAAAAAAAAAAAAAAACACTTTTGTCTCTGCACAACATCTAGATAGCAGAGGTTTCACAGTCTGAAAAATAGGGAGATTTTGGCTCTTTCTTGTTCAGAGCTAAAAAAAAAGAAGCCTGGAAACAGTCACACCTGCAGTGATGGAGAGTATCAGCAACTACACGACCCAGCCCCTCTTCTAAGGCCTCTGTGATACTTGGAGGGCACCTGGGTGGGCTTTCAAAAGTCCAGAAGAGCCAGGAACATGTCAGACTGAACTTCAATAGGTTTTGCATTACACAGGTAAGCTTTGCCATCTTACACCTGTCCTAAATTTAGGCAACGAATTATTGCAGGTTCAAATCAGACATTCAGCCATATTTATACAATTAGTTTAAGAAAGTCTAATTTCCACTTTTCAAACAGAGATTTAAAAAATAGTAAGTGGGGAGAGAAGGAATTTTCATGACCCAAAGAGTTTAACATGCTTTTATATATATCATATCAAATTCAAGTACCTATTAAATACTTTCAGCTACCTTTTTATGACAATTAACTTATATTTATCAACATATTGTTAACATATATTTAGTTACTAAACCTCAACACAAGCAAAGGTATTAGCAAGGGGTGCTGAGCCTGCTGCCACTAAGGGAGGGCACCAATGATTCTACGCAAGAAGTGAGATCCTGGAGAGATTTGAAAAGAGACTGCTGAGGGTTCAGCGAATTTCCTATGGGTGGTGACATGAAGAAAGGATGAAAAAATACTTATGAAAGGATATAGCAAGCATTTTGCTTGGATACATGAAGGCGCTTAGGAGCAGAAGTACAAATGTGTGACAACAAATCCGTGCAAGACTAAGATGTGAAAGGTTAAAGGTGAGAGGGAGACCAATCTGAAGGAAGTTGTCACACTTCTTTCATGGCATCCTTGCTGGTAAGCATGTAGGAGAAAAGTGAGAAATAGGAATGCCAGACAGCAGCCGTTCCAGTTGCCAAGGGAGAGTGTGGCCAGGTCTGGGGAACAGAAGGTGAATGGAGCACGGTAACCCAATGGTGAGGATGCAAACCTACCAGCATCACCACCATATGAGCACAACAGGAAGCCCAACTCCCACTTACTATCACCAAGAAGTACACTGCAAGCTCGTACACATGTGACAGGGAGCTCCTGTGAAGCTCTACAGATCCTTCCTCCACACAGTTGCTGTATTGCTGCAGAAATTTCCACTGACCATTATTTCACAGCACAGCAACAGAAGGGTAATTTGTTCATGGGATCCAGGAGCAGGTGAAAAATGAAGCTGAGCTGACATGCTTTTTCTCAAAAGGAAATTGGACTTTGGGCAGGCAGGAGGAGAGTTAGGAAGCAAGGCATTGCTAGGAAAACAAGAAGTGGAACTGATGTGAATCAGTGTTTTTTTTTTTTTTTTTTTTTTTTTTTAAAAGGATTATTAAACACAGTTACAAAAAAGTGAAGCATCTTTTTCCTGGCTGGAGTAAAATCAGAGAATGCGCCTTTATCATGTATACATCTTGTATTCTTCTGTTTTTTTGAGGAATACAGCCTATCAAGTTCAGATTGATACCAAGAATTCTTTGCTGTTCCACAGACTTCTCGTAAGATGTTGGAAATGATCAACAGAATTCTTGTGAGAATAACTGTGTTCTCTTTGAACGGCATTCAAAGAGAGAAAGCAACTCTGAGACAAAACAAAAGACCAGACAGTACAGCAGATATGATGATAATTGACCCATATCTGAGGCATGCGGTGAATACTACAGATCCAGAAATGGGAATTCATTATTAAAAGCAGAATTTTCTCTTATGCTCATTACCTCAGCTAATTCTTTTGGTGGGGTTTCACTCTGAAGAGACTTTTGCTCATACGATGTGCTAACACATAGGCCCAAACTGGGGCTGCATCAACATTGAGCCACAAAGTCTGAAGCAACTGTAATCATTAGGAGTTAAACAGTAACATCCACCTTTTCCTGGAGCATTATCACATTAAATAACACTCAGAGCCAGCCTGAGCACCTCCTAATTCAGTCAGACATGGATCTCTTTCTACTCAAATGGCTGACCCAGACTTTTGTGCACAGGTGATATTGCAGCAGGAAGGAGCAGGGCTATAAATAGACACTCTGCATCTGAAAAACCTGTCTGCTATGAAAGCTCTGCAGTCCTGTCTGGTGGCGCAGGCTGTTACTGCAGCTGACTTCAACAGAAGGTAACAAAGAAAAGAGACAGGTTTATTGTAAGTATATGGACCCTACCTACCGCTGCCTCTGCTCTTCTGTGAGTAGAGGCCACCTCTACTATGCAAGTATCTCGCTCATCTGTCTTAATCTTTTTTTCTTCTTCTTCTTTTTTTATTTAAATAGATTATACAGAATAGTTGCAAAGCATAACACAGAGGAAACAAAATAGAAGTAGCTACTAAAAGCCAGGCAGCAACTGCTCAAAATGAAATGAAAATAAGGATATGAAAATATGGTTTGACAGGCAGAGGTCTTGAGCAGTAGGACATGATTCTTCTTTCGCTGAGGGACTTGAGCTCAGTTTCTCTAAATCAAGGGGCTCAAGGGCATCGTGACAACACACAGTATATCTAGTCAGCTTTATAATGCTAAATTTCAATTGCATTAATTCACAAATGTGCAAAATGGATAAAGGAATTAACGATGATGAGGAAATCTATTCTGTTTAGTTTTCACTCAACCCCATGAACACATTAACTCAGTTAATGCCACCAAGGAAATAGAGCCATTTAGTAAAACAAAGCAGTCGATTAGATTAAGCCAGCCCCACAGGACAGTAGCAGTGCCATGAGCTGATGGGAAAGGCCCTCACACAGCAGTTACAACTGGTCACAAACTGAAATGTATTTCCATTAGAGAATGCCTGTTCATCAAAATTTGAATCTTTTACAGAGATCGGTTGATTTTGAAGAAGTTGCTGTAAGATGCAGGCAATCTGCCAGTTAACTTGCCTGGCAGCACGCCTCCCCAGCCGCCCGGCAGGCCGCCCCTGCCCTCCCGAGCTGCCCCATCGCTGCCGCGGTGAGGGCTGCCCTGGACTTCCAGGTTCTCAACTTCTTTGCAGCTTGCCAGGACAAGGGATGAGGTTAGACAGCTCCATGGCTGTGGGCTCCGGTATCCACTGCCTGTCAGCATCCCACCATGGGAGCCTGCCCCAGCACATCACTCAGGATGCCACATCTCAAACCCCACTGAAGAGAAATTTAAGACAACCCCAAAACAAAACAAAACAAACAAAAAATCCATTTGGATTTATCTTTCTCGTGCAATCTAATGTCTGCAACAGCACAGCTTGGAAATATGTCACAGCCACCGTCTAAAACGTCTGACTTCGAGCTGGGAATCATGGGCTGTCTGATTCTAGTGGCCAAATACATTAAACAGAATAGGATCAGAAAGACTGGATGCAAGTTACAGAAGTGTGATTAAATTAGATTATAATAGTAGGGAGAAATTCCAGCACTGCCTAAACTACCACTGTGCTGAGCAAACAGACAAGTATATGTTATGGAATAACATGTTTCCCGAGTTCCTGAAATGTATTTGGGAACAACCAGGGCTTTGAGCTTTATCTAATCCTGGACAGTAAACTCACTCATATACAAACGTTAGAGAGAAAAACAGAGTGAATTTGGTGGGAAGGAAGTAAGGCATTATGCATAAATTAAGAAAATCTTAGAGAGTCCTTGGGCAACTTCTGGCTCTCCCTCTAGCAACAAATATAAAATAAATAAATGAACAGACAAACCTAAGAGAAAGAAAGAATAACACGTATTTGCCCTGTACTTACTGAAAAGTCATCGTCGGGGAATAATATCAGATCCTTAAACTGGTTATCTCCAATATTTTTTTCAATCTCTGTGATAACAGCTTCATAATCCAAAGGCTCCAAGAGTTTGGGTTTTTCCTGCTGTGGAAATAAAGAAAAGATCAGGTAATCTCTCTACACTCAAATTTGCTTTCCTCCCCCTTCATAAACTGACTTCTGCTGCATTCTTCCTTTTTTACACCAAAGTATGAATAACTTCTTCCCCAGCCTCCATTCTTCCCAGCTTGTTGCAGCTGAGCTCATGCGAGAACAGTGGGAAGTGAGGAAGTTGGGCCAGTTGTAACAGTCACTCTCCATCTGATAACTCAAGAGCAATTTGTCAGCTCATTACAGAGACCAAAACCACCACGTTAACTTACCTGTCATTCTCAGGAACACTCTCTCTTCCTCTGTAAATACGTGTAGGCAAATAGACAAACGGACACAATTTGAACTGAACATAGACTGACTTTGAGCTAATATGTTTTAGAACAAGTAGCCTACCAATTTCTTAACTGTCTTACACAGTCCAACCTCTTGAACTGCTGGTAGCTTGTGAGTGCCTCCACATTGTTTTACTTGGTAATAATCCAAGGTTCTTCTCCTGGAATAAACTATCTGGCACCAATGCCCACCATTTCTCTTGTCAGAAATGGGATTAGTATCATCATAATAGCACTACTATTGCCTGAAACAGCAGTAAAGTAAGAAACCACCATAGGAACAGCCAAACAAAAGTAAAGTCACACTGTCTCTAAATACAACCCAAAAATAGAAAAAGAGAAGCCCATGTGACATGCTAGAATACAAATGAAAATACAAATGAAAAGTCACGTATTAGAGTGACAACATTTGCTTAATTCAAAGACTTAAGCATCAGAAAGAGTAAATGAGAAAGGGCAAGAGAACTGCTAGAAGGGATGGAAAAGCGGGTGATGAGAGAGAAAAAGGACACTAGTGCAAAGCAAATGGAGCAACACTTCTGCAGAACACTTTTTCAGTCTGATGCAATGGTGGACATTAAGTAAGTTGTATTTTACCCACTATTCTTGCACTGCTCTATCCGGAATAATAGAAAGTTTCCCTCCCTCCCTTTTCCCTAAACCAAAACCATGGTGTATTGGAAAAGAAAGCTTTCACATCTCCATAAAACAAATTTCTGCAATGGACAATCTCAAGATTCTCCATGATATTTGATTTTTTTATATATATATATATAAAACTCACACATGGTCCATTATACATATAATGGTTCAAATGTACAAGTCTCTTCCTCTTTTGACTTCGTTCTAGAGAGTTCCTATTTTTTCAGTAATTATAGTCATCTCAAGATTTCTCCCCAGCCCTTGTGAACACTGTTTCCCTTCTATAAGGGAGAAGTTCAAGGCTCCCTTTGGTATCAAACGCATCTATGAAAAGTTTAAGTATCAGTAACACAGCCACACAAAATAGATTAAAACACTGGGATACATATGTTCCTAGAAAGTTATTCAATTGCTGATCAGCTTATGACAGAATCACAGAATAACTCAGGACCTCTGCAGGTCATCTACTCCAAACCCGTGCTCAAAGCAAGGCAAGTTGGATCAGGCTGCTTGGGAACTTGTCCAGATGAGTCTTGAAAACCTCCACGGATGGAGATGCAATTTAAAACGTTGGAGCTGTTCCTTCAACAGTTCAGTCTATTAACTCTCTTCTCAGTCTATTAACTCTCTTAGTCCCGTTTGCCAGCTTAAGAGTTAATAAACTTCTAAAAATCATTAGTATTTAGCATTCACAGGCCAAAAGCACTATTTACTGATGGCGAGACATTAAAGACATGTAAAAGATACACAAGATCAACACATAACAGTAATAAATAGAACTTTTTTGAAAGCTCTTTCCCAAGAAAACTGGTTCAGGAACGTTGCTGTGGGATGCGAGGGAGAGGGAGGAAAGAGAAGCAATACTTGACCTACCTAAATATGGTGTATCTTTAACTACCAACTCCCAGGATATCACTAAAAGATCTGTCTGTATGAATAAAATAAAAAGGGATTCTGACACACCGACACTGTGCTAGATTCCTTCCTAGATGGATCTGGAGACGTACAAGGACAGTTGTCCGTCTTGCCTTAGAGTTATGAAAGGGAGATTGAAGCAGAAATAAAATCTGGGATTGTTTAACAGAAAAAAGAAACTTATCTAGAGGAAGGCCACTGTAAAACACAAAAGGCCCAAATGGGAAGAGACAGCTTTAAAGTTTAATTTAGATTCTGTGACAGGACTGTATACCAGTGTGTGATGTTCAGGTAAGACAAGGCACTCTACTAGGACACATGAGACTTCATATTAACCCAGCCATGTTACCTTAGACTATCCCAAGCTGGTACTTGGCCCTGGCCAGTACCAGTTGACACATTAATATCCAGTCCTGCTCAAGAAACGCTGGGGCTGAGTAGCAGCCATATTCTTTACTGAGGTTTCAGTCTGCCATTTACCGACAGTGATTCCCCACAGGAACATAATGGGCTCATCCAACCATCTCACGATGCACAGCTCGCTCTCGTTTCCTTTCAAGTTATGCTGAGTCACTGCAGTATCCTTTAGCCACATGTTTTAGACTTTCCTTCATTAAATCTACCATTGTATCTATTTATTAAATATTCCTACATAGACATGAAGAGAAAACACCAGTGCACACTGATCGTACCATCTCTGCTATACCACTCATTTTGGGAGCAATGCCCAGGTCTGAACGAAGTTCACTCAGTTCAAGTTCAGCAGAAAGCAAACTTGTAGTAGTGTAACTGTTACCTTCAATAGGAAACTTTATAGCAACCACTTACAAGAAAACTCAAAGTGAAAATGAAAAAAATACATGCACTGACATTTATGAGGTACAAATGTTTCATGCAGGCATTTTCCTGTGTAGCAGTTTCACTAAAACATGTTTTCTGCAGAAAGTTTGTGACATTGACTACACTGAGAACCCTTCCTTCCTAGAGCAGATACTGTTAGGCTAATGGTTTTGCAACAATCTCAACTTTTAATAAGTCAGACATGCCATTGAAACCGTAAGTGTCCACACTTCAAAACCAGAGATGTGTCAACACAGGTCAGATGCTCCTTGGAAAAGTCATGCATGTTAGCTTTCAAAATCTCCTTAAAAACATAAAGTAAGCAAATGACATAAGTAGCCACCTTCCTATTGAAGTCATAGAATAAGAAAGAGCTGGGGAATCCCACAGATCGTGGGACTTCTCTTGAAATATGGGGGAATCCCATAAAAATGTGTGGCATTTGCAGGTTCTCTACACCAATGGAAACTACCCTTTTTGCTGGGGCTGGCAGAATGAGGAGGTATTCCTTCTTCCCCCGGAAATCCCTGTGAGGCTGGGGTGAGCATAGCTACATCTCCTTCAAAATTAACATTACACAGATGTTCAGCTGCAAGTGGAAGCAGGGTAAGCTACGTCACATTGGCCTCTCTCTTCTCTTCAGAAACCGGCAGCACTCAGAAAGCTACTCCTGATAGCTGTCTGAAACACTCCAGGGGAAAACGTCTCCTTGACAGCTGCAAGGTCATTTATGTGAGACAAGAATGCAACTCCAGAAAACCCTGAAGCAGAGAAACACAGCGAGCATATGAACATCACTGTTCCCACACCACTAATTCTCTTGCTCTCGGTGCTGCGAAGTGTATGATCTGATGGAAACATTTTAACAGATGTTAACAGAGAAGTCTTACGTGAAAGTTCAGACATCCGAAATGTAACTAAATGTAAGTAGATATGACATTATTAAAATTACTGCAAAAATTTTCAGTGAAGCACTTCAATATTTATGGTGATGTTTTTCTATTGATGCCATGACAAATGCCATTCTTCCTTCTATGGCATTACAGCAAAATCCTGTACAAAATACAATACTGTATTATGCCAACCCTCATAAATCAGAGACACAAATAATAGCCCATCCTCATCATCCACTGATTGCAGAGATAATCCAGTCCGTTCCCTGCCAACATCAAGCATGGCAGTATAATAAACGTGATGCCTCTCTTTATCAATTCTGCATGTTCTTACAAACCTTAAGACTATGCAATGTGGACACCAACTCCATCCTTTGTAGAGCCAGTACTTTGGATTTGGCAAAGCTTAGCACTGCAATGCTTAGTGTTGCATTTGTGATGGGAAGTGGCAGCTGGTTGAGTTAGCAGTTTATCTCTAGAAGGCATGGAATGACTGCTCCGTTTTCTTGTCACAGGCAGACAGACGCAGCGATGTTGGGATTAGCGAATTTCTGCCTGCGAGTACTAGTAGAGATTTGTAAATGAGTAGGGCTGATTTAAAGCTAATTTAATAATCATAGTGCTGCCTCTTCTCAATTTAACTTGTCTGTTATTTTTGGAAACGGACCAACTTAGCAATCTGTGCCAAGATCAAATTGTGCTGGCTTGGATTTTTATAATGCTTTTTATATTCTCTATCTCAAGTGAGTAATGAATTACATTTAGTTGTACTGAAATGGTTGTGAATACACCTACTAAAAAGGCACCCTCCGATTCCTCACCTGCTACAACAATCACAGCAGTACCATTTACTTCACACCCTGACAGTGTCATGGAGTGTACTTCTGTATGTTGTTGAGCCAACTTTTCCAAACCCTTTTTGAATAGTGAAGAGATCTTTAGTAAGCACCGGAGCCAACACCACAGAGGGATAATCACTACTTAATTCACACAGGTGAAACAGCCCAGATTCCACCAGTGACGTACAGCTTGATCGCCATCATCTTCTGGTTGAGGTACAAAAACATTATTTTTCCCAGTAATAGTGACCAAAAATATCCACGTAAATGATTTTACAGAACCAGATATGGTACCTGGCTTTCCTCCAGCTGCACAGACATTGTGCATTGATGCTAGTACCCATCTTCTCTTCATAATTACAGGCTAAAATGACTTATATATCATCCTCCTAAAGTCGTATTTCTGTGAACACTCACTAAAGGAGGAAATGATGTAACTGAGATCAATAGTCTCTGGATAGTCATCCCAAGCACTTCTCCATTCTAAAAATAAACTAGACCAAATGCTATGATCTTCTAATGCTTTAATTCCCAGGCACCAAATCCTGAGTATCTAAAATTTATTGAATTTAATACAGATGTTTAAATGAATTTCTTCTCTTCCCCATGCCAGGAAGAAGAAAATTAAAGAAACAGATACACAGAAAGAATTTAAGCTGATGGACTTCAGTTACCTGGACTAAAATATCTTCACGATAGGAAGATCCACTGCATGTTCATAAAAAGAGTTAGAAGAATTGTGATGGCCAGATTGGTCAAGATCAAGCAGACTCTGATTTTATATTTCATCCAAGCTATGGCTTGTCTAAAATTACAATTCGTTCTAATATACATTTAAAATACTGAAATGGGCAGACTTACAAGAGAAAGGGCCACTTAATGAAATAACAGCATCACCTTCCTTCATTTTTCATAGACTTCTCAATGACACTATTAGCCAAGCCCAATCCTACCAAAACTCACACCAGCAAATTAAATTGCTTTCTGGGATGACATCAATGTGAAGTGCTTCTCACACTTCTTGTTCTTCCTTTCCTTTCCCCAGCTAAATATTGTCTCTGGCATAATACATTACTTTAGACTTTTTTGAATGGTTAATGTATGTTGTTAATTTTATTCCACTAGGGTGGGCCAATTTAAATTAAATATTTCTTTGCCAAGCCTGCCCAAACTGAAGCTGAAGAACAGTCGGGACTCCATGACTTTTGGAGAAGGTGTAGTGTAAAGGCTGAATTTAATCCTGTCTTCAGACGTGCTAGCAATACAGACCGCCCAGGAGTTCTGACTGCCACAGCTGCCTGAGTAGTCAAGGAGCTGAAGCTGAGGCTAGAAAACCATTCGCTTTTTATGGAGTCACCAAAATTTTGCTTTTTTGTAGGACCAACGTACGTCTCTATTCACCATCAGGCAGTACAACAGTTTGATGCCTGGGGTGATTTCCATGGGAAGGGTATCTGCATTGGGCGCACCATTTTCCCCCAGCAGCTGAGATCATGGCTGAGCAGCCAGATGACCCAACGCGCTCCTGGCAGCGAGTCCCATGGCAGCATTTGTACCCAGTGAGCAGAGACAGTGCAGCCACGCAGGGGTTATGGTGTCCCCAACACCCGCAAGCAGCTGAGCTGGGAGTGACAGGTCTCATCAACTCAAAATGCTCTCACCCCACAGGCCTGCCCTCTCTCTGCTCCCAACACACTCCACATCATGTTACGGATTTTCTTTAAGGAAAATAAGTTTTGCATTTCAAGCACGGGGGAGGAAATTCAGGGTCTGCAAAAGGTATTCGGGGAAAGAATAGGGAAGCACAGCCAGAACCACCAGGCAGACGGTCCCTCCTTTTATTTTAGATCTCGCTATTTTTACAATTGCTTGGCCTGGTATGCATCTATTTGCAGTCAACAAACTCTCTGGCCACGTTACAAAGGCTCAGTATGTGATCCACAGTCAACAAATTTATTAAAATTAGTGGTACAAAGAAAATTTTTTGTGACATCCCTTCCTTTCCACCCTAAAACACATTCACTTGTCAGGTCCAAAATGTTTAATTTGTCATGTCTTTCAGAAAACCTTGAAGAATTGCACTTGGAAAGAATCCAGCCAGTCTTTCAGGGCTGCACAGCACAACTGATACACACTTTAGTGTCAGCGGTGAAGCTGACATGCCAATAAATTTCATTAAGGGGATTGCCAGTTCCCACAAGATTCTGGTCCAGAGAAAATTGCAAAGAATTACAAAAAGATTCAAGCCCCCAAATTCCTAGTGATTCAGAAATTAGTTTCCAAAACACTATGGTACCTATCAGCTTAAGCAGCGCAAAAGCAGGGAAACCTGTGGAAGATCCTGCTGAGAATAAAGAAAGTGAAAAGTCACTTTCTTTCATTAAAGCCTCTTTATTCAAAGAAAATTCTGATTGACTCCAATAAGGGATTTGCTTGACTAAATGAGACTTACTCTGTACAAATACAGCTGGGATGGGATGAATCCTAATTGCTTACACTGGAAATTATCATTGTTTTGTGGATCAAAATCTATAAATGTCTACTTTGCATAGCATTTTCCAGCTTTAAAAGTTACCATAAGAGAATTCAGTGTTTTAAATACTTGAAAAACGGAAACACCTCTTATCTGGATGAGCTAACTCAGATCATTTTCATTTTAACTGATGGGGCAGCTGCAGCCATCGGAGACTTCAGTGGCACACAGACACGTAATTTCTCCAGCAAGCTGACTGACGAGCGACCAGGGTTAAGACTACTCAAACCACAGAGACCTGTTCTCAGGCAACTGGGAGTGACCTACTCTTTCTATTACCTTTTATTTCTCAACTAGAATTTATCGTTGCTTTCGTTATGAATTTTGAAAGCACTAGGCCTCATAAAACAATCTATCTCACTCATGGTTAAAATGTGCAAGCCACACAGGACTGTTGGTTCAGCAATGCATCTGTGCTGGGGGGAGAGAGGGAATGCTTCATGCTACGCTCGACTTAGTCATAAGTGTTTCCTGAATCCTGTTCCTCAACTGTTATTATACACCTGGCATTGCAGCCTTGCTGCAGTGCTTTCTGAATCTGGAAGGTATATGCGTGAGCATGTATGCATATGCACCTTCAGTGACTAGCACTTATTGCCATTTTAGACATTAGATAAAACTACCAATATAGTCTGCAAAATATTCAAGGTAAGAAGAAAACAACTTACTTGTCCTCTGTGCTTATGCAGTAGCTGGAAACTCTTTTTAGGAAGGAGATAACCAAATTTCATTTGATCAGAAAATTACTAAAATCAGCATTATCATGCCACTGACAACAAGACCTCTAAAGAAACTGCTAAGTTTTTAAATTAAATTTCATGTATTGGCTTTTCAAAATGTCAAATCACAGCTTCTAAATAGTGAGTACTTCTGAAGCCTAGACTAAATATTTGCCCATAGGTCACTTCAGGGGAAAAACAGGAAAGCCTTGTAAAGTATCTTAACGGGTTTTTTTAAAGTTTAATTTATACAGACCTCTAACCTGGCAACACTCAGCCACTTCACTCCCCTTACCTGACCTTAGCCAGAAAAAAGAAGTGCAGTTACAGCAACAAAAGGTTTTCTTTAAAGCTACCACGCTGAATCTATTCGTAAAGAAAGCAAGCAAAAGTCAAAGATGTGATTCACTCATCTTCATACAGACACCTGAATAGACAGGTAGGATGCGCTGGAAGAAGATTGGGAAGAAGGGATGGGAGCGGTGGGGGAGTGGAGAGGACCTGCTGATGCAAAGCTGGAGCACTCCACTTGGCCACTTGCCTCATTAGCAATTACTTCACTCCAGGGAAGAAATGAATTGTCCTGCCCTGGGCACCACAAAGGGGATGCAGAAGCGAGTCTAGTTCAACTATCCTGTAAACACTCTTTGCTTCATGTTCGCTTTTTCTAGCATGGTCTCAGGCAGGCAGATTCATGGCCGCAAACAGGAACGTTAACAAAGCCATCCTGCAACCCGCACATAGTGGATTTGACCAAAGCTTTTAAGCTTCCAGTACAAAGTTTATGTAAACAGCACTTCTGCCTCTGTGTACACACACACACACATATATATATAACTTCATATATAGAGTCATTGTAGTCTAAGGAAAATCTACATTAAAAAAAAAAAGATACTCCCAATTTTTGCCCTTAAGTGGCACTCAGATGACCCTCATAGCAAAGGTAGAAACCCAGCTATGACACCTACAGCATCCGTACAGCAATAGTAGAACTGGCTATAGCAACAAGATCAGACCAAACCAGTCCCCTCCGTTTGTGCAAACTGGATAAGGGAGATGGAGCGATCTACCCATGGTCACCTGCGTACAGGTTCAGGGGAAGGACAGAAGGGATGATGTGCCAGGTGTTCCGAGCTCACCCGCTCCTCCACCAGGCTCACCTAGCACAAACCTGCTGCTAAAACAGGGGTGTACTTCACATAACATCGTGCACAGCACAGAATTGTCTTTAAAAACGTTTTTATTTACTTTGAAAATAAAGGTTTCTTTTTAGTAGACTTTGGTTTTTAGAGTACACAGGAGACTTTTTTTTTAAGGACCAAAGGGAAAACTCTAATGCCTGTTCATTAGATCATGCTCTGACGCTCAAGACTTTGATCACTATTGTAAGTCTGACGATGAAGTTGCAACACAGCACATAAGCAAACTACATTGCCCGTTTTCACTTAAATACTAAAATTTAGATGTATGAAGTCCTAGACCTGTAGACTGAGCAAACAGCTTTTCTGAAAGGGGCACAACCATTTCAGAAGGCCCTGAAGCAAAAACAACCGACAAAAATGTTTGCATTAGCTCTAAATAAACCTTTCAGAAATACCATTTGAAATCTAGAGAGTACTTACTAATAAGTCACTGTCCGATAACGCAAATCTCATATATGCTGTTCAGCTTCATATTACTCAGTGAATATCTCCCTTTTTCTACCTACACTATGGTTACTTATGTCTTCATGAGTTATAGGTATTTTTCAGGCTGCACATCCGAGTAAATAATTGTAAGTATTTCCACAGGTGCTTTATCTGTAAAAATTAGTACCATCTACACGTGACCATTATAAACCGAGCTCTCACAATGACGTTAAAATTGTAATTGTTTCCTTGACATCAACTACCATCCGAATCAATTATCTAGCTATCAAGTCATTTAAACACACAGACGTAAATGAGAGCAAAATCTGGTAACACTGAGCTCAATCAACAACACAATCAATTAAAACTAATCAGATCATAATTAGTCTTACAAAAAAAGAAGTTTCCAGCAAATAATACAAGTCCATCTACTGAAAATACAGGTCTAAATGTAGTATATTAAGAAATGCGCTCTTTGAATAAGGTCCCCATATACAAAAGCCTTTACAGCTGCAGTGAGACCTAACACCACTTTGAAATCTGCAGCACCGGAGGTGCGGAGGACTGATGCATGAAGGAGAGATTGGCTCCTGGTTGATAGCAAAAAGTGCCCATAGGCCAAAGATTTAACATGCTCCAATTATGAAATATTGGGTAGAAATGCACAGGTCACAAGCCACATAAGTAAAGCCAAGTGTGTCCACGTTTCCTAAGGGCTAAACAAACTATTGAGAAATACACTCGCAGAGTAACATGACACAGTGACCCCATCTTAGTCTATCTTATGTCTGAAAAGAACAGAAACCAGAACTAACAGATTCCCCTGAAAACCTGAGTTATGTCCCTGACATGACAGCGGCCAGCCACTTCATGGGAAGGGCAGTGTGAACCACAAGCCTCTGATGAAAAAGGCACGTTACCTATTTCCAATTAAAGGCAACAGGCACATGGTTACAAGCGCTTTCAGTCAAAGTATGATACGTTTTATTGACTCCTAGAAATCACAACAATTTAAAGGTTCTTTGGCACCACTAAATTGAACAGACTCTCAGCTTCTGTTATCTGAGGATACAGGCAAGAATGAACAAATAAACTCTTCTTTATCTGCAGGCAGGCTACTGACTTATTGTTACTATTCATGCTTTGTTTTTTTTCCAGCCATACTTTCCTGTAAGGCTTCAACCACTTCCGGTGAGCACCATTCACATATAGTCAGGATTTGTACAAGAATGACAAAAATCCCTCCTAACCAGGATTTAGACAAGTCAAGCAGCAGTGCCTACCTCTTACAAGTCTTGTGAACTGCCAGGGTTAGATGTTTTTAGCAGCACCACCAGCACGCATTCTTGGGACCCAAGACCATGAAGCTTAAACTTGGTATCTTCAACCATATGCCAATAGCACAGGGCAGCAGGGACTACACTGTAAAGCAGCCTTGTCAAAAAGATCCATTTCCATATAAAATATCTATCCAAAATGGCAGCTAGTCACAAGCAAAACCCAAGCACTCTGCTAGATGAACCACAGACCATCTTCATCAATCTGTGATCAAGTGTTACAACTGCAAAGTGATTTTCCTTCCTATTTGAAAAAGTTAATGAGAATAATCTTCTTCAGTGTATTATCACTCATTCTTTGTTACCCTGGCCATGCAGAATAGCCTCAAAAGAGACTCCAGCATGCACATGCAAACACAGCTTGTAATTGGATATACAAAACTACAGAAGAAAACCAAACACCTCTTGCCATGAAGAAAAGGATCCACTGTCTCCAAATCATTCTCGGAGAAGCCATTAAACGTTTGACATGTAAAGTAATCTCTCAAGAGAATACACTGAAAACCAGTACTTGCCTAAGGCTTCTCAACTGCAGGCTCAAAGCGTTTTACCTAAAATTGTCTGCAGTTTCAATTTCAGTCAGGAAAGCTTAGGCACAACGCAGTTAACGTGGGCTGCCCAGTGTCACACAGCGGAGTTTCAGGAGGTGCAGTCCTGGCCCAAAGCCATCACTGGCAAACCTGCCATCTACCTCATGGAGCAGAACCTCACTCCAGCTTTCCACCAAGGGCTCTGGAGCTTTCTCCATTTGCTCCCTGCCCTGCAGGAGGACAGTGGCTTTCTCCTCCTCCT
Source organism: Fulmarus glacialis (assembly GCF_000690835.1). NCBI lineage: Eukaryota > Metazoa > Chordata > Aves > Procellariiformes > Procellariidae > Fulmarus > Fulmarus glacialis. The sequence continues at coordinate 5,574 of NW_009193569.1, read as the reverse complement.
CCTGGCCTCGAGAGGCACAAATCGCCCATAGCAGATCATAAGATCTGAAATCACACAGGGTAACTTTCTACTCCACCAGCAGCATTATGGATTTTCATGGAACTACCAAGCATGCATTACCAGGCGCCAGAGAGACTATCTGACAATGCTGTTATCATTATCAGTACATGTCTGCACTCAAGTTCTGTGAACTCCCGAACTCCCCTTGCTTCAGTCTCAGACTTCAGTAATCGTTCTCCAATGTTCAGTACCTCATCACACAGATCGACGAGACTCAGTCAATCCTACGTACACACGAAGGAATAAATCCTACTCTCTCCTACGCGTAGTCTGAAGCATGTTTGACCTGTAATTTGTTAGCAATTTCATAGAAGAGATGGAAGAAGAGGTGCATACTCACACAGCTTAATCTGTGAATTTCTCCTTGATTCACTCGCCTAACGGTCCTTCTCTTCCTCCGCAGTTCACTGGGCTCCCTTCTGAATCTCCCGCGAAAGCTCATTGTAGCCGTAGGAATTCAAGCAGCAAACAAATCTCTCTTTAAAAACTGTGCTCCTTTAATCTCTTTCCTTCAGCAGCTTCAGCGTAACAACTGGAAGCTGCGTGTACTGTTCAAGGAGGAAGTATGTCTAAAACTTACATGCTGTATCCACAGTAACTGAACAGAAAGAAGAAGAAACCCAGCAATAACTCATTTCTTCCTGTGAATAATATTCTGCTATTAAGGCGAGAGTGTCTCATTAAACCATAAATACACCCAGCCCCCGCCTCTAATGCAAATCAAAATAGGAAGTTGTAGAAAAGACACTTGCAACTGAACATCTGTCTTTGTCTCAAAACCCATTACATCCTTTCTCCTCACCACCCTCCCCGATTCGAAAGCCAAAACGGCTGCACTCTTACTTCATGCGCACGTATGTCTGCAAGCTAAAAAAAGGCATTTGCAGAACAACAACCTCCTACCGAGCCCCTCGGAAGCAGACTTAATCACAGAGCACGCAGCAACAGGTTTGTGCTGCCAGGGCCCAGAATCATCTCTGCTTTTGGACCAAGGTAACAGCTCCCCTTCCAAAGTGGCATGAAACATCAATAAGAGGAAGCACCCTGCAAACTCCGAAATCTGCAGGCAGTTATAGAAAGGGAAAAATAGTGAAATTTATATGGTAATATCCAAAATACATTTTTGGCTTGTAAAAGCCTGGTTTTAGAAGTGCTTGTCACCTGCCAACTAAGAAAAATCACTGCTTGCTTCAACCCATCTCAAGTGAGAGTAAAGCTGCCAGACAGAGCCAGTTCCCCAGATGCCCCACGCAGGGGCAATCACAGCAGCTACCCCATGCAGGGGCAATCACAGCAGCACCCGGACAGGTTAGGAGCCCCCCACCCCGTGGCAGTGCCTCAGAACCACAGAGGCAATGGGAGCAGGGACACAGGCAATCAAACTATTCTTTATTAAGGTAAGGAGACTCACCCAATGCTCAGCTGTCTGAAGGCTGGCAGGGCACAAAGGTCTTTTAAAACTGAACAAACCCCCTCAGTGCCCACACATGTGCATACACACACAGAGCCCCTTTTCTTCTCTTTTGTTCCAGCTGAGGATTCATCCTGCTGTTGCAGCAAAGCTGCATTCCCCTATGCACATATTCTTTATGTGGTGTGCATTAGGTTTTTTTATTTTTACTTAATATCAGTGTGCATAACTAAGACAAATGATAGATTTTTTTGCTTTTTCATTCTGGATTTTTTGCAAATTGGACAATAAGCATCTTTTTCACAACTTGTTTCAATTAAGTACTCTAAGATCTGCAACTTTAGCCGGAGAGCCATTTTTTTTTCTTTTTCTTTCCAGCAAATAATTCTGAGTTCTATGAACTTTTCAGGCATTTTTCAGCGTTAGTAACATTTGATCCAAAGTAACAAACCTCTGCAGAATTTCCACATGATTCTTTCACATGCTGGATTTCCATGCCAGGAAAGCAGTCACACCGAGGCCAGCATGTCTGACCTGAGCACTACAAAACAACACATCGCTCTGATTAGTTTGCTTTCGTCTTCCGCAGCTAAAACATGGTGCAACTTCATGAATTAAAAACCCATCTCGCTATTATCTTTGTCATTTAGCTTTGCCTTTGAGAAGATCACCTCCTTTAAATGGAGTGTTACCAGCCTGCTGTGTGACTAGTTAAGACAGATTTCACTGTACTCCTACTTAGCGGTGAAAAGCATCTGTGCCTGGCACTAGAAAACAGAAAAGACAACAGAAACCCTTTGCCAAGGTATGCAGACATTTCAAGTGGCTACCAATACAGCGCCGCAGCATTAACCAAGTTGGAATCACCCTTGTTTTCTCTCAAACCACCACGCTATCTATACTGAGTCCCAAGTGCCTCTCACATAACATAGTGAATGCAGCTGCCAAGACAAGAGGTCCTTGCCAGAAGTTAAATTTAATGCTGGATCCATCAGCTCCACTGGCTTAACTTTAAGCAGGTATCAGTTCCTCCCAGGGGCTCCTTCGCCTATTGACTCCTTTCTGTAACTGTCACACAGAATGAGCTGAGCTCCATCTTTCCTTTCCTCGGAAAGGCCCTCTCCCAGCTTCCTGCCTCCAGCAGGACTGAGGAGCCCTTCCAGAGCGTCCTTTCCACCGAGATAAGGGTCACCACTGCTTCCTGAAACTTTGATGAACTTGTGTTACTCCCAAATAATACAAAAGATCAACTTATGTTCAAGTTTCCAGCTGGTCCTTATCCAATTTACTCCACTGAGTATTTTTGTCCAAAGGATTTTCATTCCTAATATTATTAAACCTCATTTATTTCCGTATCCCTGACAGCTAGTTTTTCAGACTTGATGCTAAAGGCACTAAGCATTATATTTTCTCAACACCAAAGCATTAAAAGGTTGAAGCAATGAAATAACAAATAAGCTACAGCATTCACACAGAGATATAAACAGAACTAATAGTAAATAACTGCAAATAAAGATTCCACTTTCTTAGATCTGTTTTGAATGAAAGCCCTCTACACTTCTAATGGGGAATAACATCACCAGTCAAATGTCTAATAATGCTTCGTCCTGTAGAAGTACAAAGCAAACTTCATTAGCATCAGTGTGACTGTAAAAGATTTCCTAATTTTTCCTCAAAGACCTCTCTAGCTCTCTGATTAAAGAGATCAGATACTTTAAGATGACCATAAAATTGGTTATGTTAATATGAATAAAGCTCCTGTGGTGCTTTTAAATTCAGAACTATTAAGTATAAGGTGAGAAGTATTTATCCATACCTCAAGTTATCCAAAGAAAAGAGATATTTGGTCACAGAAAATCCACAAGCCTTGGTTTATGTTGTGAACTGCTGTATCTGATTCATATAGTCAAAATAAGGATGTTGAAGCACTTCAGAAAATTATAAAGTATAGTAAAGTAGTTAATTCAGTGTTTAATTGCCCTCTGCTCTGCTGTCTTTGCTGAACATTTTCATCTGTTCCCAGCATTTTGAAGAAATTTATTAATATCTAGGTAGGAAAAATAATAACATTTGATATCTCTACTCCTGTTAAGGAACAGCTATGCATTCCCTTTGCTTCAGAGCCACTAGCATTCAGTTTTCTGATAGGGGTCGTGAGTTCTTTAATAACTTTTTATTCTCTTTTCCCACATTTCTTCTAGAGCTTCTGTCCAACTTAATTTATTTCCCTCTTAAATCTATTCACTGTCATGCTTCATTGACTTCAATGATACACAGCAATATGTAAAAATGTACTGCTGGACAAAACTAATCCACTACTACAGTACGTCGTGCAATCATTGGAAAATGAATTTCACTAGTGCTTTGCTAGCAGCCATATGAAGATAGAAAAATTCAGTCCCCACAGTGCATATCTTCAACTAACATAAAAGACACTCCAAACCAGGCTAAATATTTGAGTTGCTGTGTAGCGAATACTGAATTCGCCATACTGTCCTTCTAAAATAATATAATATACTATCTCCCACCAAGAAGGATCAAGAAATGAAGCTTCAGTTAGCCACACTGGCATTTTTTTTTCCCCCCTCAAATTTGGGGGGGAGGGAAATAAAATTACATGCAAACATCGAATGCATAGCAAGTTTCAGGGAATGAATGCTTCCCTTCAGCTCAGGACCTTCTGTCCGGGAGCAATGCTGACATGTACAGAGTGCAAGTCAAAAACATAGTCTTGACTTATAATTCCACATCCATAGTCATTATGCACCAAATCCTGACTCAGGCCTTTTGTTTAACAGATTTGAGAAAGATAGTTTAATTAACAAGTAAGAAAACGCCTTTTGGTGGAACAAACTGCATCAACTGCATATTATGCCTATTCTGAAATTAAATTCTGAAATGAAAGACAAACCTCTCATAACAAAACTTGCTTCATTTATAAACTAAGACCACCGCGATAACAGTAACATTACCATTCAGGCAGTCTCTGCAGCGTAGACTAATACTGAGAAATTTGGCTGACAAACTTAACACTTTACCTCTTGTCAGAGTACAGATAAGATACCTGCATACCTCCTTTGAATGGCTTGTGGCATTTCCAGCACGTCAGAATTCCTGGTAGAACCACAGCAATAAAGTCATTGAAGAAAAAACAAAGGACACCAGCTATGCCCAACATCCAGCCCTTGGAGTAGAAAGAGAAACAATTCTGCCCTTTGCGACCATGACGTTAGCACATGGCCAGCAGGCAGCTATCAGCTCAGGTATCGGTGAGAAGAAGAAAAAATATGCTACCCTGGAGAGGGTCACAAAGAGCTCCCTATCTTTTTTTTTTATTTAATTTTTAATTTTTAATTTTTTTTTTTCTTTCTTTCTTAAAAGCTTACTCCACACAGCCTTCCAGCCTTCTGTATACCATATTATGGATGTAGGGTGCAGAAGTCACAAAACTTGGAGACCTTGCTGGTGTACTCAACTACTGAGGCCAATAATGAGGAGATTAACACAGTTAATATCCCACAACATGCAGGCAGTGCCAGTAGATAAGCTATATTAATACATACTGATGCTGCTTTCCATATATTCCTCACCTGGTCTTCAATTTCAATCCCCCAGCAAGCCCGCCATCACTGTCTGTCACATCCCGAACAGTACAGCAGGGCGATGCTGCTAGAAGTCAGTTATGCATTCGGACAAAGCAAGATGCATCAGATATAATTTGCCATCCTTTTTGTGGTCAGAGTGCTTGCTAGGAAATTGATTCTAGTGAGTGGCAACGCACTGCATGTGTTTTCAGTATGATTACCAAAATCTACTAATGGGACTGTGCGACTGAAACTGAGGCGACAATGACTGGACACCACATGTTCATCTTATCTGCATCTTCCAGGCGTCGGGAATAGCACGTGCTCTGTAGTGGTTTGTGAATGCATGTAAAAACTGCGCTTCCTAAAAGCTTCAGGTTGGACAGGTAAAGCAGATTAAAGCTGGGACCAGAAACAGATGGGTGTTTTTTACTAGCACCTATCAAAGAAGACGGAAAGTCCTAGTGACCTCCATCCCAATCCCTTTGTCAAAGACTGAACGTTCCCCTCCCCCCCACC
>NW_009193568.1:0-14084 GCF_000690835.1 Fulmarus glacialis | reverse complement strand
ACCCAAACTATTCTGTGATTCTATGATCTCTGTTGTACCATCAAAAAAGCAACAATAAACATTACCTATACAAAACTGTTTTCTGACTAAGGACAAACATCAAATTAACTAGTTTCTGAATCTGAAGCATTGCACTTTGCGTTTTTGCAGAAAGGAAAAACAGGAAGTGAAAATGAAGATGCTAATAACATCATTGCTCATTTCTGAATTCCTTCAACTGCGCCCTCAGTCAAGATTATCAAAACATAAAATACTGACATAATCTTTACTGACGTGCCCTATTTGCCCCACCAAATGACCTACAAAAATAGCCCAAATTAGATCATCACATTTAACATCTCACTTTATGACACATAAAGCGAGATTTCTTTCTTCGCATATAGAGAACTGAAGTTCCAGTTTTGAAGTTTTAATAATCCAAGATTAGTAATTGTATGTAGCAATTGCTTTCTTCACACACCAGTTCCTAATTTCAGATTTGACAGAGGTTTTAAAAAATAAAAAAAAAAAAGAAAACAGAAGACAAACACCACCACAATTATGTTTTGTGGCTTACTAGTTTTACCTGCTCTCAGTTGAAGGTTACATACATTTTGCTAAAGTGACTTAAAGGTTAATAGAGTCCCGGAAGCATAATTTTGAAACTGCTGATTTATAATATTATGTTATCATCAAGTATATTGCCCTGCGCTGAAGACGTAAGTCTTCCAATTTTCCTCCTAATTGGTGTCTCCAAAGAGCCCTTACTTTAGCCTAAATACCTTCTCTCCAGAGACAGGCAAGTTAAGTCCAGTATACACATGGCGTGTAATTTTCTAGTGTGCTATTTTACTTGGTGCATGCAGTGGAAAGTGGAAGGGAAGGATAGGTTCCAGGCATCACCTGAACTGGACAGAAATATCTACAGGTTGCTTCTTTTATAAGAATGCTCTTATGCTGGGTTCTCAGCTCTTAATTTCTCAGTAAAGGACTGTTGGAAGATTTTTCAAGAGTTATTTCACTCCAAACAAATTCTGAATGGCAAAAGTTGATTTTCAATATTCCACATAACACGCCGAACAAATAAAATTTAAAAATTATACTGTTTATATGATGTTCAGGAATTTTAGAAGTAACTAAGAGCCTTCAGCTGCTCTAACAAGACAAATCACAAAATCACACAGATGTGTCAATCTTTCAAATGCAGCATTCCCTACTTTTCCATTAAAGCATTCACTCTACCACTCTATGAATATACTTTATAATAACCACTAGTTCAATTCTACATTTTACAGACAAGCTCCTTTCACCATGGAAATTTATGCTTTCAAGTACAATTAAGAGAACACAGATTGTACTATACATAAAGTTGCCTAAATTTTACCCTGGTAAAAATGGCTCTGGAATTCACCAAACCAATTATTTATTACACCTCACAAAATAGATGAGCATATTAACCACATAGTTCAAAGGTTTCAAACTAACACACAAAAATACCCTACTGCCTTTTCCTCAGAATAGATAAGAGCAACTACTCCGGTAGTGAGCACATCTATTCTGTACTTGTGAGAAGTCCTCAAAGCTAGATGTTGCTACTTTGCCATACCGTGACACAGTATGCACACCACCAGTAGCTTAGTAAAATAAGTTGCAGACCCTCAACTGCATAAGCATCTAAAAAGGCAAATGCAGACTGCTACTTAAGGCTACGATTTAGGAAACCATCCTATGATTATTTTACCACAGAAGTCTTCTCAAGCTAATATTTTGGTCAATAAATATTTGAAATTGTAATTTCAAATGTTAACCTTTTAAAAATATTGAAACACTGACACTTTCACCCCAAGTCACTCCACCTTTTACATTCTTCCATTTCTAGAAAGGAGATGATGTTCCCAAACCTGCATGTAGAAGATTTCTGACTATGTATTAGACCAGACTTGCAAAAGACTCTTTATAATACAGACATGCAATCAACACACAGGTCTGACATGGGTAGACATTCTAGAGCACCATTCTACTAAGTATTTATGCCATGTACCTTTCTAAAAAATATTTAATCTTTTTTACATGAAGGATCTGCATCTGAAAGTTGCAGAGCATAAAGCATATTGTAGCACTGAAGTAATTCAAGCTGTAATTCTGTATATACTAACAAAGGAAGCATGGTTATTAGTGCCATCTGCAAGACTGAGACATCAGCTTTGACCATATAGTTTCTGTATTTGTTGAAAATAGAGGAACAAAAAAATTCCAGTGTTACTAGATCTGTCAAAACAATATTCAAATGCAAAACTGTAGTGGTTTTAACACTGCATTTAGATGTTGCTTGCTATTTTTCAGCTTTGAATCACTGAGTTCATTAAAATTCTATAGCAGCACTTTACTAACCTTATGAGGACAAACCAATACAAACATACTTTATTTTTCAAATGACAGAAGATTCTCCCAAGATTTTAACTCCTGCTTCAGTTCTTTTATAAAATTATTTTCAGAGATTGAAAGCAAAACCTAAAGCTAAACTCATACTTCATGTAGATTCTACCCAATGTTTCCAAACTCCAGTATTTCCAACAGGCAAAAATATTGACAGCATGAATCAGTAAGTAATATCACAAGTTTCAGGTCAAGAGTTTAAATAACAGATGTGTGAAGTTTGACTGCCAAGTAAACTTAATGGCCTATTGAGACTTAAAATGATCACCAGTAGAGAAGTTCCTACATGTCCACACCCTATAAATAATTCTTACAAATCACTGCAATACAGAGGAAAGACAAAGAGATCAGTAGCAAGTGGCAATGGCAGACATCATGCTTACATTCACAAAATGACTTGGATGATTAAGCCTAAGACAGCAATTCCCAAACTTCACGTAACTTCAGCATCTTAAGACTACCATATGAAATGCACACGTAGACTACTGCCTATCACTTTACTGCTGGTCAAACTTTGGGGTGTACATTCCAAATTTGTCTAACTAATTGGGTGTGTGTTTCCAGCAATTACAAGTATAAAGTGAAATTTGGTAGCTTCAATCACAAAAAAGTAGTCTGCACTTCTACCTTTTACTTCTAAAGTATCATCGCATAGAAACATTCAGATATTACAGTTCAACTGACAGAAGTTTGTTTCAACTCTCTTTTTCCATGATGACAAATTGCTATCAAATCAGCTCCTTGAGAAACAACAACCATATTTCAGGAATTCCTTCACTTATTCCAAGAGGTCCAACCCATTAAACACTACATGGATACACGCTGAGAGCTCTGCATTCTGCACAAAATGTGAAGGCCAAAGACCTTTCAATACAGCAAGTAAGGGGAGAATAATCACAGAGAGCTGGGTTACCACCTCCACCCTAAAAACTCTTTACCCTGTGCATTTTGAACTATGGACTTCAGAGAATCCTTACAGCCCACAATTCCCTTCTCCCCCCAACTGGGCTAGTCATGCTTTATGCTTTTTTCCCAGCCCAACAAAGCTCTTTTTACAGAGGCCAGCTTCCCTGAAACAGCCAGGTGAGTAGGTCACTCCCCTGGGAAGTAAACAAGGGGTGATAAAGGTCCTCAGAATGAGCAAAGCACCGAGCAGGTAGTCTCCATCACTTCGGACACTGCTGTAGTTACTCATCTACTGAAGAAAAGAGAAATCGGACTCACATTTGGCTTTATTTTAGAGGAAAGAAACAACTTCTTTTTGAAAGCTTACTAGACTAATTCTGTCAGAGCTTTCCGAGTTGTTACTCGATTCAGGTGCCTCACTGCAGCCTAGTTTGAGTTAATGAGGAAACAGTGCACTTAGAATTATTACAAATGCCTGAACCAAAACATACTTTACAAAGAAGTATTTTATAGTACACTTGTGGCAAACTGAACACACTTTTTTTAAACACTGTTCCCAGGAGGTCTCAATAAACAGAATCATCTTGAGGTGTTAAATTAATATATCTTGTGTTGGAACATTTCCTGAGGCAAAATAATTCTGAACAACCTTTAGACACAATCATTTAATTTTGAATCTGACTGACTGACTTTGTGGTATCAGGTTTGTGAGTACTTGAATAACATACTTTATCCTCAACTTCAAATTCTTCATTATACCTGGAGAGACTTCAGGCAAAATCCAACAACTGTGCTTTGAAGCTAGTGAAACTAAACAGAGGTTTTCTGCCCCATTACTAGTGAGAAAAAAAATACTTCACACCAAGCCTAAAATACCATCCACATTCAAGAATATATACCCTGACTCTGACCTCTTTCCTAATTATTGAACCTTTGCCCCCTCCTTTTTTTTTTTCCGGGATGGGATATCAAGGATTCACAAGACTTAGGGAAGCCCTTTCAGTCTATCCTCTTGACTAGGAACAAGACTGGAAAATAGGAAGGAAAACTACCAAAAGGGTGTTTACTGGGCCAGGCTGGGATAGAGGTAATTTTCTTCATAGAAGATATTAAGGTGCTGTGTTTTAGATTTGTGACGGAAAAAATGCTGATAACGCAATTATGTTTTAGCTCTTGCTGAACAGTGCTTGCACAGCATCAAGGCCTTCTCGGATTCTTACTATGGCCCCCCAGCAAACAGATTGGGGGGTGCACAAGAGACTGGGACGGGACACAACAACGCAGGTGATCCAAACTACCCAAAGAGATACTCCATGCCATATAACACCATGCTCAGCAACGAAAGGGAAAAGAGGATGTTTAGTTAGGTTCCATCTTTGCTTGGGAATTGGCTGGACATTGGTCTACCCGTAGGACATGAGTGATTGCCTTCGCATCCCTTGTTTTGGTTTTTTTTCCTCTATTCTTCCACTTCTCCTTCACTTATTAAACAATTTTATCTTGACCCCCAAGTTTTCTTCCTTTTACTCTTCCTTTCCGCTTCCTCTGTCCCATTGAGGGTGGGAAGTGAGCGAGCGGCTGCATGCTGCTTAGCTGCCTACGAGGGCTAACCTACAACAGGGTGATTTTAAAAAATAATCTTGAAAGCACTATCATTGTTTTAATTTGGTGTAACTGAAACGTGGCTTTATTTTCTGTTTGTGTTTTTATCCTCATTGCTTATCAACTTTTAATACCCATTCACCTCTGCTGGATCACAAAGATTTCAAACAACTTCCTCATCCCCACAATTACAGTTAAAGAGACTTCAAAGAGAGTGCAAAGAAAGGAGAGTCAATAAAAATTGACAAAATATTTTTGAAAATTGTCAATACAGTAAAAATCTGAGAGACTTAAAAAAACACATACAGGCTAGTTCAATTATGTCCCCCATTACAAAGCTTGAACTCCGATTTCAACCTTGTGAACCCTCATCTATTTCAGTTCAAACTGCTTCACTGTTTCACTTAAACACATTTGCAGCATTATGTCCTTGGTTATACTGTTTCCCTCTACTTCAAACTATGGCATTTATCTATGCTTTCCTCTCATACTATTTGATATACTTTAAAAGAATGAAATTGATGCCTGAATGAGATACCTCATTAAGACCACTGCAATTAAAAAATAATTATGATACCCTTATACAATAGTATGAACATACCCATCTAATTTGGAAACTCAACATGTAAGACTTTGATGAATTTACGGTGCACTAATAACACTTCACACATACTCAGCAGCCTAAAAACTTTGAACACAGCAATGCTTCAGTTATACAAGCAGTTAAAGCTTGAATAGGTTCATCTGCTGCCAGAAGAAGCAGTCTTGCTCCCACCTGCTTATTTCCACCCCCGCGCTGTCCCCTTTCTTGTGCTCGTACAAATGGTCATGCAGCTACATGTTGAGCAGGCTCAGATAGCTAATTCATCTTAAAATTAATTTCTGGTTTGTTTTTCAGTGGGTTAGCTTTAACCTGAGTCAGCACTCTAGCTTCTCAACAGAATCCTTAACTCTCCTGGAAAAGGACCGAGTGATATAACGGTACCAGCAGAGCAGTACTAGTAGTAGTATTTTAAATACATGTATTATATGTAGTAATACTTAAATTACTAAGTACCAACACCACCTGGACTGAAACTTTCTTTGGTATCCTGAAAGATTAAAATGACACCCTCCATCCTTAGGTATGAGTTCCTGTAAATGTCAGTGCTGCTCACAGGACGAGAGAAGCAACTCTCCCTTGTATCTTGAATGGCCTAGAAGAGCAGAAAGTGTCATTACTGCAGCAATCCTATTGCTTTTGCCTTCACCCCATGGTCACCCCATTTTCCAGCCTGCTGTAGATACAGGATAACTGCTGGAGATCACAGAAGGCAGCTGGGGCCGTACTGAGACTAATGGCCCTGGCTAAGTGAACCCTAAGAATGCTTTCCTACGGTGGATGACCCAATGCAGAAAGGAGGAGAAGAGGTACAAAATAAAATTCTACAGCAGAGCCCCTGTGATCTTGTTCCTTTTGGAAGAAAGGATACGTGTTTTACTCTCTTCTCTGTCTCATGTAGATCATGGATTCATTTGTTGCTTTCAAAAACCACCTCCTCAGAAATGCTTCTCTAGTAAGAAAATTTTAATTTAAAAAAAATTAACAAAAGTGTTTGCCACCTCACTGAAACAGAGTTCCATGCCAGCTGTTAACTGTCACTCCTGTAAAATGCATACAGACAAATTATTTTTATAATATATATATGCTACAAAGTCTAATGCTTCCAACTTTCTAAACGTGTCCAAAAATAACACTATGCCTCAGAAATAAAGAGTATGTTATGAGGCTAGCGTTTACCTTCGAGAGTTTGTTCCTACTATTGTGGATTACTGGGTCATTTATAAAAAGCATTTATAAAAGAATAGAAATGACAACCAGAAAAAGTTGGTATGGGGCCAGAGACAAGTACACGTATCCAGGGTGTTCAAAAGACTATAGAAAAGGATATGGTGGGGGGGCATGTGTCTGGAGACAGCTGAACTAGAGATCAAAACACTTACTTTTCAGTTTTACAGAGGCTATTTTCCATCTAAGTTCTGCATTTAAAAGACTTTAAATATGTCTTACTTAAGAACATCTTGAAGAACCAGTCTTCTTACACTTATCTCCTAATGGTGTTTTAAATACGGTAAATTAAGGTGATTCAATATTAATTATTTCCCTTAGAAATCAAAGGCAGCAACTGTCAATAATGAAAGAGTACAAATATTTCCTGGTCTATGCCTACAGATCACACAAGAACTCTAACAAAGTTTCCTGTTATTAAATTAAGGGGTAACAAAGAATACATCCACAGTAGTAACAGATTGAGTTTTAAAAATCTAAATAGTTTTCTCTTAACCACTGGATGTTGAGTATTTCACTCTTTTATTCTTAAAGGTTATAATTTCAACTGATCATATTTTCTTTCATCCTATAACCCTGAATTGTTTAATTTCCAAGGGTTTTTGTAATCAGACTAAAATAATTGTGAGAAATAAATGTAAATGAAGATTATATATTTGCAAACTATCTGCCAGCCCCTATACATTCTTTAGAGTACAAACTTTACATTCAGATCTGAAACAGCCTCATCTTTATATGGCCTCCTTTTGTTTGCATCTTGTCTCTTCCTTCTTAATCACCATGCTCCTTGTTTTTCCTTCAAAAAAAAAAAAAATCTGAAAAAAGGAGATGCAAGAACATCACAAGATACTTATTACACTTTTATATATTAATCTATAATCACATCATTTGTTTCCTATGGAGAGTCACAGAAGCAGTGGATGTGCTTTCACACCTGCCCTCCATTTCTTCAAGTACAGAACTACCACGAACTTCATTGAAACATTTTCCTATGCTGCTAATGTTCTAAAGGACTTTCTGCTGGATTGTAATAAATGCAACGTTAGCATAAAAACAAATTAGAGTCCAAGCAAAAATAGTAATAAGAGAAGAGTTTTCTCTTTTTGGACAATTTTTAAATGAAGGTTTTCTTCACTACAAGATCACCAACAGACATGTATGCTAAAAAATTAATTTTTTGTACAGTTTAGAGATTAAAAGATGTGAATACAGGGGTAATTTTTAACTCTTTAATAACTCTCTAATTTTAAACTGTCCACCTGCTGCTGGGGAGGGATAAAGAGAAGCTGAATTCTTTGTGGGATTCTTCAAAGGGATTCTTTGTGTAGTTCTCTAGCAATATTGCACAAAATGAAGGATACCAGTTAAGAACGTTAAGCACCCATTAAGCTTGGTCATAAACTTTACCGGTACCACTATTGCAAAGGACTCCAGGGAGAACATGGAACTCTGAAGCACAATGTCTCCATAGAAGGTATAGATATGACAATGTATATATGAGGAAGGACCTATATGATTTTTCCATATACTAACTGACGAAAACATTTTATTTACAAAAAACAGGTACTACTTGAAATTGTTATATCTGCTATTTTTTTTCTTCTCCTTCAGTCAGTTACTGATCTCAATGCAAAACCTATACAAATCAATAAACATACCTGCCTTCCATTCCTTTAGCTCCTGCAGTACTCTGCCAGACTTCTTCAAACAATGCTATTTAAATCTGTTTTCAGACATTCTTTACAGTGAAAACTTTCATAGTATATCAAGCATATTTCTCACAAAGCTTCAACATTAGAGCATTCACCAATCCTATGGAATTAATGCATAATATTACTTAAAAGGCTTTCATCACATCTGATTATTGAGAAGATACACCTGACCTGCAGCACAATAACCAGTTCTAAGCTATTCACAGAACTGCCAATCTAAAAATAATCTGTTGTCATTTTCCAGAAGCACCTAAAGTATCCTTGTGGTCACAATCTCAAAGATTAAATTGAATCAAGTGATTTTTACCAATTTTACCCCATATTTTTTTAGAACATGGCCAACATGTCCTTTTTAGAAGTCATTTAATCTGCCAATGCTGTTCAGTGCAAACTGATTACATGCCAAACCTTGCAAAACCCAATGAAAATACTATGCACTTCACAGTGGCTGAAACCATGACCAAGTTGGTTATCATTTTATCAGAAGTTTACAAAAAAATTTAAAGACTTACTAGTATTTTCAATTATCAGTTCTTTAGTTACTAGTGGCATTGTTTTGAGAATATTTTGTTCAAGACAAAAAAAGCTAAATAGGCAGCTCACCTGAAGGTATACTATATTAATTCTCAAAGGGATAAAGTGTAAAATATCAGCTTTAAGTGTTCACAAAAGGAATCAAAAACTTTTCAAGCTGAATAAAAAGGCTGAATATGTATATGTAACTCAATCACTCAATTTTCTCGAGACATAACTTTCACACTTAGTTTCTTACATAAACCCCAATATATTTTCAAATACAATAGAAAGAGTGGAGCTGTGACTGGATATATGAACATCTGTACATATTTTAGTGCATTACTGTATCAATTTTAATGTACTGGGAAAAAAGATTAAAATAATACCTTCCCCCCACCTCACCCAAGTTTAATTCTGACAGGACTAAAACACGTAAGTCAAAGGTAACACAAAGTCAATGTATGGGTCTATTTCAGTAACTGTCCGCAAGTTTTAATCTTATATTAATATCAATACATTCTATCAGCAAAAGGAAGTTGAATAATAATGATTTTCATCAGTATTTGTGTGGTAGGACAATTCATATTTTAAAACTATGATGCAAGGCTGCACTGATCTAAATCCACAGGCACTTAGGTTTTAAAAACAGAAAATAGAATTACTGGACTTTATCTATTTAAAAATGGCAACAAACAAACCAGTAGAAACTTTTTTGTTGTATACTGAAATTCTGAGCTCAAGAAAGACAGTGTAAAACATAACATTGACAAATCTTTAAAGTATTCTCTGCTTCCAGATAACTACTTCACAGCTTAGGAAGAAGTTCATTCTATATACACAAAAAAATTAAGGATTATACTTATACTACTGTACTAATTTAATTTAGAAACTTTAATCATCAGTGACCCACAAAACACTAGAGAAAACTGCATTTCCTGTTTGTGGTGATGTTCAAAATGGATTACCGCAGCAAAAAAAAAAAAATTAAAGTGATATGTTATTTAGCTGTCAGATTATTCTACTGAGTAATAACTTTAGCTAGCAGCATTTAAAGACAGAGGTTCCAGTACCAAGTACTACCTAAGAGGTAGTTGGTACCTCTTAGGCAAAAACTTTTCATCAGATGATGTCAAGGTGCTATTAGATAATTATCTTGATCATCTTTCTTATACTACAGATCAAATACCCAGATGTATATAGCAAGGGGAACTAAACTGTGACTGAGAAGCCCAATGGTTGAATTAAGCAGGGAAAGATCTTGCATTCTACTCTCATGCCTTATTCACCACACTAAATTCCTACCTGAATATCATTCAGAAAGTGTCTGTTTGCAAGGAACAAATGACTTGGTGGAAATCTGCGTGGATTTTCTGTTTGTTTCCTAAATTTGATTTCCAGAATATCTGCTCAGTCAATGAAGTAGTCAGTTTCTTTATTTGTCACAATCACACCTCTATGTTTTACAACGGAGCACACCAGAGGGAAAGCAGGAAAAACTGATAAATTACATAAGCTGTAACCACTTGTAGAATCTCTTAATACACAGGAATGAAAGAACAAGGATGTCATCAGCACTGAAAAGAACAACATCCCTTTACTAAACAGAATTGCAAAATATCTTAATCAGATTCCTGCTCTTCTAATGAAGAAGTTAGAGTGATACCCATCAAGAAACATATTTTATTTGTTCAGTGCAGAAGATTAAAATGGATTCATTACTGTAGGGATGAAAAGACTCACATTAGTTAGCTGAGAGAGAACTCACACTACCTTCTTTAATGGCAGCAAGTACAAAGCATATATATATTTATTCTGACAGGTGTACTTTGGATAGTTCATGCTGAAACATGTTGAGAAAGTATCTGCACAGCATTTATTTAATTAGTGGCATAGACACTTCAAAAACCTCATAGCAGAACATACTTCTAATATTCTGACCAATTTGGGGCAATATTCACTAAGTTCCGATATATCTTGATTTTCAAGAAAAGACTTAGTAAATACTTTCTCATCAACTGTATTGATTACAGTATTTTATTATCTTCCATTTGAGGTAGATTTGCCCAAAATAAGTTTCAGGTCTACTTTTCCTCTCAGAAACACTGAAAACCATAGAAGTGTTTTCCCTTCTAATAGCACCATTTTCTACTTATTTAATTATCTTACTTATACTATTCCCCCTCCCTTCCCAGCATTACTGTTTTACTTGGCTAATGGGGCAAAAACTGACACCTAATAACAAAGCAATTTTTAAAGAACATGTTTAGCATTTACCACCAAGGTGCAGCAATGTCCTGTATGTTACTCAATGTCTTCTGTTTTACTGGATATAAAAGAAGACTAAATTGAATGACTTATCTTTTAGATGAAGAGAGAAAAGGAATTGAGGATTGGAAGGAAAAGCAACATGGACCAGATCACACTGAACCCCAGATCTAGTGAACAGGGATTCTCATTGCCCCCACCGTAAGGAATTACTGGTCACACAATTACAGGAACAGTTGGGAAAACATTAGGCAGTGGCAGGGATGCAAGAAAGAATTTACCAAATGCCTGTACAACTTGGGCAAAAATCTTAACATAAAAAGAAATCCCAACACTGCTTTAATACATCTGTTCCAAATGAAAAAAAACTTTATGCCAAAGTTATGAGCAAGAGAAAATAACAAGGACCTGATCACCTGTACTTGAGAGATGCAATGTCCAAAAGAAAAACTTTCGTAAGAGACTAATAGAAGATATTCTAAGTGCAGCAGTGAAACTACTAGTGTTTTGTATCCATGAAAACATGCCATTACTCTTTACAAAAGCTAATGAAAAAATCCATGCAATATACTTTGAAAACAACAATCTGAGCTCCTGTTAGCATACACAGATATATATATATACACATACACATACAAACACAAACTGAAGACTTATAAACAACCCAATACCTATCTTTCCATTCTTAAAACAGAGGCTGCCTCCTACTACCATATCTACCATGGCACCACGTAAGCTTGTAAACAAGAACCAAAATCCTTTCCCCATCCACTCCTTTAGATGATTAGTCATTCCCCAGATCAGCCTAAAGCAAACAACGTTACACTACTTCTTGCTCTTTTATGCTGGAATGCAAAGGAAAAATATGGTTGGGTACTCATCTTTAGCAGACATTGGTTCACATCCCAGTTTAATCTTTGAAACAGCACAAGACAGTGAGCTATACAAGCAATACCCCTCAGCCCGTTGGGAAGGGACAAAAACCATTAACTGTAATCCTTTACCCATCCCTAAAGGGCAGAACTGAAACTTCAAACAATCTGCTTTGCCTCCAGCTGCTGATAATGGCATAATAGGAATATTTAGGAGAAGGCTGTTGAGAACTCGAAGACCTGGAGAATTCTGTTTACCGATAACTCACAGTGCTCTCTGCAATGAGACTGTTAATGAATCTCAGAAGGACTTAACGTGAATGCTGTAGCCTAAGATTTGTTAAACTTCCTATCACTGAAATAAAAATGAGGATATACTGAAAAACATTGGAAAAGCTGAAGATAAACTTCTATTACTATATATACATATATATATATATAACCAGACAGGCTTAACACAAATAGTTAATCTGTTTTCCTCCTCAATTTGATTTTTCTTATATTCTGTTCAGGTTTGTTTACTTAAAAAATGCATGTGGGCACAATAAAGAACTTAAGAAAACTTGCTGAGAAAAAGCACTAGGGTTATCAATGTACAAATTTTACAGATTTCACGCTGTATGTTTAAGATATCCATAGCTATAATAATTATATCTATAATAATTCATCTTCCTTTACCCATACTTCCCCTCCCTACAGATAAAAGTGCATTCAAAATCCTAGTCCAATGAGTCAGTTAAAAATACACATCTGAATCATACGTATATTCTGAATACAACTTTAAAGCCAACAGGGATACTATTAATACATACAAATAAAGAAACAGCCTCAGCTTTTATTAATCACCTTGTCTGTTCCAGTTAACTACAACTAATGCCACAAGGTTTCTTCTGCCAGTCTCCTTTATCTCTATGTTTGTTTGTTTTCAAAATATAAATATTTAAGTATACTAGCTACTATCTCCTATCCCTGGTCTTATGGTTTTGGAGATTGTTTTTAAAGCAAATATTTAATCATACTAGCTACTACACTCCATCCCTTGTTTGAAGTTTCTGGAGATTTCTCTTTCTTGTAAAAAGACTTAACATAGTCCTTTAAACCTTAGGATTTTAAGAAAGCAAACAAGAGGTAAAGTTTACTTTTGTCCTACATACACCCTGTACTTACTTTGTACAATTGTATGCATAAAAATTTTTTTCTAAAATGCAGTGTTGGTATTTGTTTCAGTTATGCTCAAGGATACCGTCTAAGGATCATCACCTCTTTTTGCTAAATTCTACAAAATTTAAGTCCTTTCCTCACTAAGCTTCCCGTAAGAATACACGATGGAACAGGTAGATGTAACAAAGCACTGACATTTGATGAAAAACAAGAAAAGTTTGAGTAATTTATCAAAACAGTAAAACTGTCAGAAAAGTTGGATGAATATGTAAGCATACTTGCTCATGAAATAAAGTTTCTGCTAATACCACTCTACGAAAAACTGTTTCCAACATTTCATGCCATCACTCGAAGACTCCTTCCCCTGAACAGTATTGCTCTTACTTGACACGTGTCATTTGCCTATCGCTGCAGGACAGAGGCTTAGCCTTCCTCTTTCACGCAGGCTCTTATCTTTAACCTATGGCCAAAAACAAGCCTTCACCCTTCCTCCTGCAGCACAGAAGAGATGAGGGGCCCACAATAAAGGAAACTCAATCCACTGCTGAGCCGGGCCACATTTTCTCCAGCACCCACCGCAGGCACTACAGCCCGTTTTCTGCAGCGCTTCGTACCGGCGCCGGGGAGGCACGGAGCAGCCCCACAAACTCGGCAGCGGCCCCCCCGGCTGCCATTTCGCACGCCGGCCCCTTTTCCCCAACCGAGGACGCCCTCGGGCACCCAGAGACCCGCCTCGCCGCAGGGGCCTGCTCTCTTCTCTGTCAGCTCAGGGCCCTCACCCAGAGCCTCCGCTCCCCCCCAGCCCGG
>NW_009193567.1:6748-24633 GCF_000690835.1 Fulmarus glacialis | reverse complement strand
GGGCAAACATATCCGAGCCTGGATGCAGCATCCCCGGGGGCCGCAGGTGACATGCCTGTTGTGCCCAGTGGCCAAAGTATATGAGTCCTCTGGCTCATTTAGCAGCGCCCGGTCAAACCGTGACGGCACACCCCCATCTGAGCTGCCTCGGACCTGCCGAGGTGTCCCGGGATGACCGCGCTGCCCATGAGTAAGCCCGAGCTGGCAGCTGCAGGGGGCTGGCTGGCTGCTGGAGCGCAGCGCTGCAGGGGGCTGGCTGCCTGCTGGAGCGCAGCGTGTCCTGCCCCTCTGCCAGGCCCCTGGCTCGCTCCGGCAGCCGATTCTTCAGCGAAGCTGTGGTGACACAGCAGAAAGAGCAGCTTTCACTCATCTCCTTCCCCTTCTGGAAGGCACCTGTGAGCTGAAGGCAGCATTCAGCTGTGCGACCGGGCACCGCGCAGGCAGGGCCGGCGGGCAGAGGTCCCCCAGAGCTTACCTGATGCACACCAACCATCAGGTCAGTGCCAGGGGAGGTAAAGCAACCAGGAGCACGTATGGGTCAGGCGCCCACGAGCTGTGCAGCAATTTCTGCCTGAGGACTAATGCTTGTACCATCACTGTGGTCCTAAATAGCAAATGGGAAAGTAAATCTGCATAGTACATTGAAGCAAACCCCCAAGTCCACATTTCAATGAATGCACACATCTGCAGCTTCTTCAGCAGTTATCTTGGGGAACGGATGCTTTTATTATCTGCAGATGGGTACAGACATTAAAACCGATAGAAGCACGAGGTAGAGTAGGTCTGTAGCCATGCATGAGGAACAGGGGAATGAAGGGGTTTGCTGCAAGACACCACAATGCAAGATGTCCTTTGCAGTTGTCCTTCCCAGGTGCAAAGGACAAGATTTATTCGTATCCAGCTGGAGCGGGTTTCCCAGCGCCTGCAGCAGCCCTTCTCTGGAGACCTGGTAGGAGAGGTGCAGGCAGGCTGGGGGAGGCCACTGCCAGAGCTCTGCATCCCTCCCTTGAGACCAAAGCTGTTGTTTTGGGCCATGCAGAGTGTGGAAATGTCCCGGGAGGAGAGACCAGTGAGCAGGCGGCCTGGTCCGAGAGCTGGGCCACCGGCCCCATCCAGCCCGTGCTCTCCACTACGGGCACAACAGCCCCTTGCGAACGCGAAGGCGAGCGCTGCCTGCGTAACGTACAATTGCCGTGGGTTTATTGCAACCAAAACGTGCCAGCGGGCAGGCTGCGACTGCGCGGGTTTACCCCATCTAAGCGCTACGAGGTAGAGGCAGAAGCGATTCAGGAGAGGATTTTGGGGAGTCAGGCCCTGCTGGAGCTGCTCTCCCCTGGAGGCTGTCCCTGCGTGGTCTCTGCGCCTGCGCTCCTCCGGGGTCAGCTCTCCCAAAGCCTTTTTCCGGATTCGGTTTCATGGGATGAAAAAATGGTTGCAGTGGATGAGCTGACAGAGCATAACATCTGCTTGTCGTCCCAGGGACAGGGGAGGTAGGGAGAGAAAGAGAGAGGAAAATAGCCATAGGTGCACAAGGCAGAAAAAAAAGGAAAAGAGAAAAAAAGCATAAGCAGCCCAGATGAAAACAAACCCCCTCAAAAAACCAAACCAACCCCCAGAATTAAGCCAGGCAGTCTGCCATTCCTCTCTCACAGCTGACCTCTTGCCAGCCTGACGCCAATTGCTCATGCAGGAGTTAGCTAAGTTATAGGCTCAGAGTTTTCCTGGAGTTTGCCTTACTGCTCGGCTTTGCATGATTCCCCTGCGGCAGCTGTGCCAGCAGCTACCTCCATGGCAAGGAAAAGGAATCTGCATTTTCTCCTCTCATCTGATTTAAGATATTTTAAGTCCTTGGTTTTTGTAACTGGTAAGTCTGCTGCCTGCGTGCAGGTGAGGTACATGAAGCTTGCTCCTACTTGTCAGGGAGATTTTTGGTTGCAGGCCACACACAGCTGATAGCTCATGACTCCTGCCTCTGTCTTACAGTCATCTCAGCTAAAATGAATAGCGAGATTCACTTATTTCACTTCATTTTCTTCATTATTTTCTATTTATTCACATGGGCAACATTGTTCATCCTATAACATTTCTTAAAGGCAAAGGAGAAAAAGCATCACAGTGATTCATTCATGCAGAGCAAATTTTATTTTGAAGTCTTTGTTTGTTGAGAAAAGCCTTAAATTAGAATCAAAAGGGAAAGAATCAAAATTAAGAAAAAAAAATTATCTGGAGACTTTCTCCTCCCTCAGAATAAGAAGAGTGACTGTCCTTTCAATTTGCTACTTTGCTCTAATGACTCTGGCAGATTTGTGCTAGTGTAAGGGAGCTATTCATTAACCTTGAAGATTTGTTTTTCTCTGGAAGAATCCAGTGTCTGGCCTTGTGCCAAAAGGGATGGGACACTTCTCTCTCTGGCACTTGGAAAGAGTCTGGATTCATCCCACCTACTGCCAGGCATTGAATACACAGCTAGGACCTCCCTGTGTCAGGGTAAGAGGGGACCCCTCAAGGAGCGATTCAGCTCCCAGGGGACAAAGCCACCCTTCAGACCTGTCTCTCTCATCCTAGGGGCTGTTGGGGCATCCAAGGGCAACCCAGACCTTCACGGCAGAGCCTTCTTGAAATGCTTAGAGCAGCAGCACTTAGTAGGAGTCAAGGTGTTCCCCAAATAAGACCAAAAGCTCAGAGAAGGCTTGGCTGAAGGGGGAGGCTGGGGAGAATACCGTCCTTTTGAATAAGAGCTTTGTACAAGGCGTAATTATCACCGCAAACCAACCTGTCCAGAGGCGCAGAGGCTGGGAGGACAGGCACCATATTGGTTCAGCTCTCGTGTTACTAGCTCTACAAGCAAACGTTGGCTATTCCTGTGAAACAATTTGCACTGCAAAAGGTTGCCTGCTAGCTCAATACTACAGCGATGACAAATTCTTGTCACTGAGCTGCTCGGTCTTGGTTTGTCCTGTTAGCCAGGGTGTTTTTACCCCACGGACTTCGTGGATTAGGTGGATCAGGTGAGAGGAAGCCAGGCTGCGAGCACAGACATGGCGTTCCTCAGGGACACGGCAGTGACTGCCGCTCGGGGCCTGGAGGAGCAGTGCTCCCGCCTGCACAGCCCACCCTGCCGAGCCAGGCTGCATAGTTATGCTCGTAGAGCGTAGTAGCAGCACCGCTCAGCAGCAGATACCAGTTTTTCGTCAGCATCGTCATTTTTAAAAGATATGATCGAAGAGCTAGGCCCAGCAACACTAGTTGGCTCCCACCCAGATCACAGAATCATAGAATCATTAAGGTTGGCAAAGACCTCTAAGATCATTGAGTCCAACCGTCAACCCAACACCACCATGCCCGCTAAACCATGTCCCTAAGCGCCTCATCTACACGTCTTTTAAATACTTCCAGGGATGGTGACTCCACCACTTCCCTGGGCAGCCTGTTCCAAGGCCTGACCACTCTTTCAGTAAAGAAATTTTTCCTGATGTCCAATCTAAACCTCCCTTGGCGCAACTTGAGGCCATTTCCTCTCGTCCTATCACTAGTTACTTGGGAGAAGAGACCAACCCCCCCCTCGCTACAACCTCCTTTCAGGTAGTTGTAGAGCGCGATGAGGTCTCCCCTCCGCCCCCTCAGATTGCACATTCCCCTTTCCCATATAGACCGGAGGGACTTTGCTGTCATGTCACAAGCTCCTCTGGACCGTACTCCTCCCAGACAGCACAAGGACAAGGGACCATGTGTGACATTTTTGATCCTTCCTCTCTGGAAGGTAATAAAACACCCGAGTGCCGGGACTGCCTACCAGCGCAGCTGGACAATCACAGATGCTGCCTTCTCTGTATTCTCCTACCACTCACCGGCGTCTGCCCTCAGCAGCCAGTGCCCAGCCTTTGGGAGCATGACACAGAGTAGGTCCTGACAAGGGGCTTGCTCGGGGGCAGCAAGGACCACCCGCTCTGATGCTGATGCCCGGGGAGAGCCACAGCCCCGTGGTGTCGAGCTGGGTAGCGAAGGAGAGATGAAATTCAGCAGTGTACACACAGTGCCGGCCCCACCATGCGTGGGCATAGCTCTCCGTCCGCGGCACTGGCACTGGGCCGGCTGTGGGCACTCAGGACTGAGACCTCAAAGGCCCTGGGAATCACAAAATGCCAGCTCAGAGGAAGTGACGGTCACAAGGGAAGCAATGTTATGGGCGAGGAGGAGAGGAATTACCATTCTGTGACTGTAACAAGCCTGGGCATGTGCATGCCTCAGATATCATGCACTGTTCCAATCAGTTCTTTTAAATGTATATACATATATATAGAGCAGGGATGGAAAATATAAAGAAAAAGGTGAGGGAGATGAACATAGAGGCATAGAAAGGCTTTGTATGAGAAAGACTAGACGACTCTGCTTGGAAATGAGAAATGAAGGAGAAGAAGGGGTATGAGGTCTATAAAATCCCTAGTGCCCCTAGAAGGGACACACAGAAAGTGACCTGCCACTCGGGTTAATGTAAACCAGAGGAAATGGGTCCTCATGCAACCCACCACTGCACTATAAGCATGTTGCCTCAGGGGGCAAAACCCAAGGGTTTTGATCTTGGTTCAAAAACCAAGTAGACAGATTCACCCAGGATAAGGCCAGTGGTGACAATTAAAAATAATGTAAAAAGGACAAACTTTTTTTTAGACATGGTGAGAAAGTGACCCTACAGACGTCTTTCATTAGAAGGTAGGGAGGAGAATAAGTGCCTGAAAATACCTGTTCAAGGCACTTAGGAGGAAAAAACAAAAAGCCCAGATTAAATGAGTAATTACGATTTTAAAAAGAGTTTAATTACTACCAAAAATCCAGCTGCTATGTGCTGGGTTACAGAGCTGCACCAGAGAGAGACAGAAGACACCGATGTCCAGGATGAACAGGGACTCCAGCTGGAAAAGGGAATGACAGGGGTCATTGATCCTCAACTCAGTAAGTTAAGAGCTTCAATATGTGGCAAGCATATAGACAACTCAGTGTACCTACAGCTCTTTCATCGGAAACCCCCCTGGATCTAACCATAGGCTACATCCCTTGATATGAAGCTTTTCCTCAGCAACTCCCCAATTATCCGAGTGCCCGATGTGCCGTGTGTTGGCAGGTAACGATGCAGAGAGCAGCACGCAAGAGCCAGGCCAGCCAGCACTGCTTGTCTATGGCTAACCAGCTCTTAGGGGAGTCTCATACAAGCGAGCAATCTTAGTTTTCCCCTTCGGCTCTCCCTGGCTCCTTCCCTTGAGGATTTAGGTTTGTTTCTCATTTTCCAACAAAATGAAGGGGCTGGCCTGGCAGCCTCCCCTCTGTCTGCAGGGGTACTGCAGGACACAGGCTGGTAACGGCTGGGGCTGCCGGGACTTCTCTGCTTGTTTGTGCCTCCCCGAACCGAGGTGGGACACAAGAGACGCAACTCCATTAAGGAGAACGATTAGAAGCTGTCCTCTTCTTGCCATTACTGTAGCCCTTCTATCTCTTAAGAAGAGGAGGCAAATGGCAGGTGTGGCTAAAGACTGGAGGAACGTCGTTCGCATGGTGCGGCAGAAGCTGTGACCTCCTGATTGCAAAGCTTTGGGTAGTGACGTAAGACCAGCGATGTTTGGCTTCAGGGGCTGTGAGAGGAGGCTAGGAGGGCTCAAGTGGCTGGCTGTGGGGTCAGGCAGGGATGGGATCCAGCAGGCTGGGCAGGGGGAGACAGAAACATCAGGAGACGGAGAACCAGGTGGGAAGTTGAGGCACAGCGAGGCTTCTACAGTCAGCCATCACAAATACAGTTGGAATCTGCTTTCTTTTTATTACACCATTTACACGTACTGGAGGAGGCTCCTACTGCTTAACCCAAGGCTTAACTGGAGGAAAGATTTCAGCAGCAAACCTATCCTTGTGCTTTTCTAGTGCCAGGGGTTACTACGGCACAGTGACAAATCGAACACCCATCATATCAGCTGTTTTCTCATCAGCTGCATGAAGTGAAACACGGGGAAAACCGGGGTCGGCGTTCAGCCGGAGCCAGCTGTACCACCAGGGACCAGTGGCCGGGTTGCCAGCCTAACTCCTCCTTCAGACCCAGCTCCTGGAGGCAGCCAAGCCCAGGTGAAATTTTCATCCCACGCCGCTTTCTTCAGTGGGGCATACAGGCACAGGATTATTAGCAGATTCCAGTGCAAGAAACATAAAGACTTTTTCCTAATAGGTTAAAAAAAAGAGTAATGCGAAAAGATGGCTTTGGGGTTTTCCAGAGATAAAGCTGCTGCACTGGATACACGAAGAACAAAACCACGCACGGGAAAAGGTGCCTTTTTCATTTGTATTAGCATCACAGGAGCTAGCAGATTAAAATGCTACAATAAATAAGGCAAATACGCAGTTTGGATCTCTAACAGCCTTTAGGAATGTACCTCTTTTTGCAGTGAAGAAAAGACCAGAGAGAAATATTTCCAGCAATAAGTTGCTTTATGTGCTTCAGCTGAGTAAAGAAAGGTCTAGTTTATACCCTGCTGTTCAGTAACAGCTCATTTCTAGGGCTCTGACTCACTGGGAGCACAGCAGCCATGTATGCTGTTTACTGAACCGCCACAAAATTATCTGCTTATGGATAATATCTGATGTTTTGTAGTATAGCAGGCAGCAAACGCCTGCTGTGGTTGATTTATACCTGAAGCAAAGCAGAGGTACACAATGAAACTCAAAGGCACTGTTGCAAATCTGCTCCAAGAAGGAGTTGGGTTATTTCTATAAGGGAACAGAAACCAGCAAATACCTTCTACTCACAGCTACTGGAGGTGCAGCTGGACCAACTTCACCTTTTCCAGAAGCATGACATTAGAAAAAGATTGGATTGAAGTCATGCACGGAGGCAGGCTTAAATAGCGGGTTGTGCTCTAAGAAGCTGGCTGGGGAGAACAAAACGAGGCGGTAATTAGGGAAAGGGCCAGTTCTGAGGATACAACATGCAATATTTTAAGACGGTGAGTAGGAGTGCTTTTGTTGGATAATTCACATTACCTCTGTTGGGAAGGACAGTAATTCCTGCTCAAGCTACCGCGTTACTTTATGGCAACACAGCAAAAAACAGGCTTGCAGTATGCATCTCAAGAACTGGAGATATGTCAATCATTTAAAGGTTATTCGATCCAGTAGCTTACCTGATCATATCAGGACATTTGAAGCTTGCTGCTCCTTTGCTGGCACTGCAGCAGTACTATACAGATAGCAAGGCATGAAGGCGATTGCAGCATTTGAGTGCCACATGACGTGGTAGCATCTGCCTGGTGTCATGTCCCTCCACGGAGGTTTGGAGCGTGCTCTGCTGTCCTCGCTCAGAGCCACCGCCGTCACCTCGACGGCCTGGAGCCCCTCCGGCAGCTGCCGCACGAGTCCACCTTCCTCCACCGATAACATGTGGGACGCAGTCACCTTGCTTTGAGCATCGCTCTGCTCTCCTTTCCACCCCTGCCCAGGGCGTCAAGCTTAAAATGCAAGGGCATCCCTTCCTAAATGAGGCTTGAGGAACTGGGGACCCTGCAACCCAGCACTGAGATCTATTTTAAAAGAAAACCATGTGAAAATGATCACCTGCTAATAAATACCGTAGACTCGAAGAGCTGCTCATAGTGACAATGTGCTACCTCTCAAAATGGACTGGCAGGGATTTGAAACACTGACAATCAAATACAAGCCGTGGGTTTGGGGAGGACTTTCTAAAAGACTTCTTTGAGCAAATGACAGCCTTCTCACAGAACACAACTTCATTTTCAACTACAACTTTTAATACTTTGGGGCTTTTATTCATTATTTTTCAGCCTTTTAAAATTCAGTTTTCAGCTTATTTCTTAGCTGTTATTCAATATTTTCATCAGTGTAAACTAAACCCAGAAAGCATTTGCAGTTTTAGCCTGGATTAAGCCTTTATTCCACATTGTTTTAAATGCATGAAAGTCAACCGAGTTGTTTTGTTTGATGTTCTCCATGCCACGGTGAACTCTGTGCTGTTAGGGCTGTAAATGGGCCACGTCGTTCATGAATTACTAATCCCCGTCACTCACATTTTCTGGGGAACACATGCTATATTTAGTCTTTATACTTGGAAAAACAAAGCTGGAGAACTTTGAGGCTATTTTTCTCATTAGGAGTCTTCAGAATATTCCCTAAAAAAATGGCAAGATAATTCAGTCACTAAGTATAAGTGCAATTCATTAACCGTGGTGGAAATTAGACCCTTGAATTGAGAGGCTAATTAAGATAATTAGATCTAAAGCCTGAAAGGAAACTATGCAGACATTTCTTAAAATCTCATTTATACTTACGTAAATCTGGACCAACTCCACTGTCATTTTCTGGATTTATACCCAAGTAATTGAAATCACTATTGAGCTTTTCTAAGCTCTCAATATCAGCAAAAGGCATTGAAGTAAAACAATTAACAGATAGGCTGTGTTTTTCTCTGTAACTTCTAGATGAATTTAATATCACAATACTCTTCTTTCCAAAGGTATTTTTCCATTCTGATGGATTACTTATTTTAAAAAAATAAAAAGCTTGATGAATTTAGAGGGCCATCATCAATTTAAAGAGCTGCCAACTTTTACAGCATTAGCAAATGAAGAAAGTTGAAATGCTTCAGCATCAACTTCTGCCTCTTCCAGGAGAGCCATTATGTTTAATCTGTGGCTTTCCTATAGAAGGAACCTTCTCCTCTGCCATTTCTTGTGACTGCCAACTGCACTGAGACCACCATTTAGTAAAAAACACTAAATGAATGCTGTACACAAACCCAGTAGAAAAGTGGACAAAATCAGCGGGGGACACAACATAATTATACACAGATATGAATTTTAACAGTGCACATTTATGTGCAATTGCCTGCTATGCAATCATCAGGAAGACGAGCCTTTCTTGGCTTGTATTTAGAAGGGAGCATTAGGCAGATTTCTGACTGTGCGACGTGCTCTTCTCCCTCCCACCCCATCCCATCAGTGATACTAGCTGTAGACAGAGCTGTGCCAGTCCATCTTACAGGGAGCTAATGTGAACTGAAAGGCAGCCTGCCTAGACAGCTATGAAACACTGAGCCCTGCAGTCTGCCTCTCTTACATCCAAAATGTAGATTACTGCATAATTGTCATGAGAAATAGGGAGAGCTCATGGCTTCCTCTGACCCAGCTGGCCTAAGACAAATCCAAGGGGTACATACCCTCACACCTAAAATCTGGAGACAAGCAGGGATTAAAAAAACTAAAAACCCAAACCCTGCCCATCACCAAAAATACCATGTGATTCCATACTTTGGAGCTGGTTTTCCTCTCAACCTCAAAGAACTGAAGGAACCAGGTGCAAGAAGCAGCCTGGAGAAGACCAGATGCTTCAGTGAGAGCTGCTGGCGAACAGTTTACAAAAATATATTAACAATAAAGAAGGAAGGGGACAGGAAGAAGGGCACCAGAAGATAACAGCAGGACTACTAGCTCAGCCCAAGGGGCTCTCCAGACCTTTATCTGTTGGTTGACACCTCCCAAGTAAATGCCTGCAAAGCCTCTCCGGACTCCTGGTTCCTCCATCATCACTTGGTGACATTTCAAGCAGACCAACAACATGGGGAGCGTGCACAACCTTTACATGGTATCACACGCTGTGATGCGGTGTCTAGGATAGGAAGACAGGCCTCCAGCGAAAGAGAAAAGAAAGAGGCTTCCCTTCATCTGGGGTAAAAAAGAGGTAGAGGGGAGCTAGGTTCATGTGGTATGAATGCGCCTGCACTGCTTTTGCATAAGGCACTAAAGAGCATCCAGGATACCTGAAGCAGATACTGGCATCTGAGGTCAACATCTGTTCTCGTTACTAATACGAAGCGTTGTTTCTTTTTAAAATATTTTCTTCCTTGGGAGGTTTTCTAGAGCTGCACGCAGCAGCCAAAGAGAGACTTGCCAGCCTCGGCACGGGAGACTGCCGCATCACGGGGAGCGCTGGTAGCTCGCCTCTGGAAGACGGCCAGTTCTGGCTCCTGCAGCTTTGGCAGCTCAGCGGGAACTGGGAGTCACTGCCTTGCAGACAGCAGATATCCCTGGCTCGCTAAACAAAGCACGGTGCTCTCAATGAAACCGGAGACAACTGCAAATAGCCCCCCTCAGTCCAATCCTATGCCCGTTTCACATCACTTACCGTCTGAATTCCAATTTGTGGAGTCAACGCGAGCATTTCATCAGCTCTACCGACTTCAGGATCAGCCCTTCCCAACTGTCCCTTGCCTCATAAACCTGAACCCTTCAAACCTCCGTCCTGCGGGAACCCACGTTCTGTGGAACACCTTGAATTTAGGAAATAAATTTACAAAACATAAAACCTAAAAGAGGTCTCCCTTTCACCTAATACGCAGGGGAGTTGAGGTTCCAGGACTGTACACTCTGTATCTTTTCCATTTGTACTCTGGAATTTGATTTTTATGTATTAGGACAAGTCACTGCAAGTGACTTCTTTCAGCAGGCAGTAAGGCAGCTTTCCAGCTACGCACAACCCAGGGCATGAGACCAGTCTGTTCCTCCTGGGCACGGCAAAGCCAAAAAAACCCTTCCCCTCCTCCCCAGTTCCATCAATGCTCTGACATTTAATGTCACCCGCACACTGGTGTGGTTGTGGTTCTCCAGTCTCTCTCCTTTGCAGCAGCAGTTCGATTTTAACCAAAATCTGTTGCTTGTTTTATGAGCAACAATATGCATCAACCTTTTTTTAAACAGAAAATTTCAGTTGCTAATGGCACATGATTCAGTTTTCTCTGACTTTCCCATATAATTAGTCAGCTTTTTAATACGGTCATACCTCTCTGTCCTTTTCCTTGCTGCTAGGATGCTCTGTCAAAGCACCTGTGGAAATTAAAGTTCAAAGTCAGAGCATCATAACAACCTGACTACAACTAATATATCTGAGTCTGTGAATAAACATCTAATACTCTACACATTCAGAGTACAAGAATTGCTATAGAAATGGCATCCTGTGAATTAGGTATTATCCAGCCGTCTCCCAAGCAACCCAAATAATCTCTCATACCCCAAAAGAAAAAAAAAAAAAAAGGTTGCTTTTGGCCCAGTGCAACAAAATCTGAGCAAAATTGCTTCTTTCTCCTGTGTACATTAGGGCTGATGCATTGAAATTGAAAAACGGTGGATTAGGATCCCAGATAAGTATCTTATTCTGACCTAGAGGTTTGGGTTGGACCTGTTATTAGTGTAAACACAAAGTTCCTAGTCTTTTAAAAAAATGTGATCTCCAATATCTAAGGAGAAGCACAATGAGAAATATGTAGGTGTTGGACTCATTATTTTAATAGCAGTAATAAGTCTTCCAAAATGTAGACCATTTCATGAAGATTGTTAAACTTTAGTAGTCAAAGGAGAATCGCAAGACATTTTTACCTGTGCTGATGATTAACAGAAGCACATCTTGGAATTACGTGACACGCATAACCCTCCAAATGGTCTCTGTCTCTATATGTTTTATCCTAATATAATCACCCAGTGTTACGTGGATAGTCCGCTGCACACTTAAGGCTCTCTCATAGCAAACCAAATGACACTCTAGGTAACAATTTGGCATGTGTTGTTCCCTCAAAAATTAGACCTGGACTTGGATTAAGGAACTAATAAATCAAAAGATATGGCTGCAGGGGAAGAAGAGACAGAGCTTCCCATGCAGTGGTCTGCCATACACCTTTCCTCCAGTGCTTTTAGGAGACAGAGCTGGTGCCAGGCTGCATGACAAGACTCCTAGTTGGTTGGCTATGGAAAAGGTCATATAATTGAACTGGACACCATTATACCACGCACAGGCCGTGCTGGAGCTCTGGACAGTCATGCAGGGTGAGGAAACGCAGTCGCACAGCCATAAAGATGCTGTGCAGTGCCTTTGAGACCAGTTTCCCACCAATTAGCTCTCCAAAAGTAACATTATTCTTTACTTGGCTGTAAGTGATCGCTGGCATCTTTAGATGGCGGGCATGAAGGTTTAGACAAAAAAGCAACGAGGCACTGAACCTGCTCCTGATAGCATTTCTGTGGGCGGTGGTGGGCTCCAAAAAAAGGGCAGGCAAATTGCTGTGCTGTGCCATCAGCTGTCAGGTTGGACACCCGGACCACCTCAACCTTCGCAAGGGACTTGGGGCTGAACCCAGCGCTGCTGGGGTATGTTAGGCATGGGCCGAACAGCTCAAACCTGCCCAGGGAGCTGGGTGCAGAAACAGGTGATGAGGAGCAGAACACCGATAATTAAATGGTCCTTTCAGCTGAGATGGGAACCCACAGAGCACCTCCAGGGTCATAAACTTATGCTCCCAGACATGCTTTCTGACAAAATCCCAAGCACCTCACCCAGATGTGGAGGCCAAGGCCGAAACCTCCGAGTTTGCTGACTCTTCCAGCGCCTCGATCCAGCTCCGTGCCATCTGCACAGGCCTCAGCACGAGCACGTGAGCGTGGCGCTGCGTGCACAGGGACGGCCACACTGCTCCCATGGCCGTGCTGACGTCCCTGCCCAGAGCCGAGCCCTGCCACGCAGACCGAACCACGGCTGGCACGGCTGGCTGGGCTATTTCTGCACCACACTGCACCGCGAGCGTGCACCTGCCCGGTACTTTAGGTAAAAGGAAGAGTTAGTTGCCTATAATGTAAGCAATACATTCTGCCTATATTTCTTTTTAGGAGCCTGAGGATGCTCATACGGAGAAAGACGAAGCATACCCCTCCTCCAGCCAGCTCCGGAGGTGAGGCAGCTCACCCGTGAAGGCTGGCTCAGCCGGGGGACCAGGGGCTCCTCTTTGCACCTTTTGGAACTCACCGCTACCTGCCCTGGCTGGGCTATGCCAGATATTCTGGTTACCACTTGTTCTGAGCTGCTTGGAGTTCAGGTCATGCACAATAGCTCGGGGAAACAGAGGAACAAATATAAGGCTGCATCAAGGGAAAGGAACGGGCTCATTAAAACCACTGCATTTTAAACATTTCACCGTACTGCATGCAGAGATCCTTAATATGCGACGGAGTTTTTCTTGTATTAGAAGGGAAAGAAACATAGGAAATGGTGTCTGCTTTCTCATTAACATCTCAGTTTTCCTATAGTAGTCATGGGTAAAAGAATAAAAGATGCAATATCTGCAATCCTGGTAGAAACAGTTTTCCACAACTTATAAAAAGATAACTGAGATATTGAGAGGACGTCCAATACATTGTATTTTTTTTTTTTTTTACACACAATGATTGCATCTGCATCCATCTTTGGATTCCCAGAGATTTAAAGTACGGCCCAAAACCTTTATGAATATGAAGCCGACTACTACCTCATGATGAAAAATTAATCACACGGGCATTAAGTGACTTACTCCAGGCTTTGCAGTAAATCAGTGCCAGCGATGATAAAACCCTGGGGTCTTAACCTCTGCCTCCTCCTCTAGCTGATGTCTTTACCCCATGATATTTAACAGCTATTCCTGCAGAAGATCAACTGTTAGTTAGTTATTTTTACAAGAAATGTAGGTTGCTGTATTACTGTTGCACTGACTAATTATACCAATAGCAGCAAACTAATTATATGGTGATACTGTCCAACTATAAAGCCACCCTGGAAATTTCTGGTAAACGAAAACCATTTTAGGAGAATCCAGTTATCATCAACTCTAAGATGTTAATCCTGTGGTGTCTGTTACTGTGAAAAGTTTGAAAAGTCCTCAGCACTTGCCTTCTTTAAATTGAATATTCATATCTGCTATTCTCTATTGAATCATTCAATGACTCTTATATTAAAATAATTTTTGAGCAGGGTGATTAAAATATATGTGAACAGATAAGTAATAAGTCAAGAGAAATTCTGGTATCTAAGATTTTAACAAAACGTGACAACTCTCAACCTTGAGGAAAAAATATGGATAAATAATGGCCAGTGCCACATGGCACATCAAAACAGCGCAAGGAAGGAAAATTAGTGAGGGAAAATACATGTCACATTATGGAAACTAAAGAAAAGTACACACACACATTTCTTCCTACAGATGTGGGTGTTTTTACGAGTGGAACAAATGTATTCCAAGCTCGCAATGACATGTGCAATAACATTAGGAGCTGTAGAGGCAGCATTTCAAGGCAGTAGCATTTATTCTACCTTCTGACGTGAACACCCACTCATTCTGACAACAGGAACCCAGAGGGAATAATGATGAGAAACTTATTTCTCTGCATTTCGATATAGATTCAGACCTTGTTATAAACCTGAGCAGTGCCAAAATGCAAAGGTAAAATTGTTAAAAAGCTGTACAATTTATGAGATACTAAACACAGTTTGCAGATGCTGCTGGTTCGGGACCCAATCCTAATCTCAGGCATACATTGTTATAAAACTCCAGAAGACAAAATTCACTGGTTTTCCCCAATGGTTCATGGTAATAGATTTCCAAGATATTCAGATATGTTTGCCACATTTTTATTATAGTTTGATCTTTGCAGTTAAAATGTTACAGCCGAAGTCAGGCAGTTACTGAATCAATAAAAAGTTTTTAAAATCAGATATTAATCATTTTACAAAACCCTATAGACACCACAGAATGAGGGGTTAAAACTCAAATATGTTAAATACAATAGCAACAGAACGATCTATGATCTTGTTCATGCATTTTATTTCAACCACCTTTTTCTTTTTCTTTAGACAATGAGAATTATTAATTAGGAAAAAACTGGTATCGATCTTCTTCTGCTCCAAAGCACTAGGTAATCAATTTTACTGGTCTGGTACCCTGTAAATTCGGTATCTTCTGTTTACAAACACTTGAATACGTTTGGATTAGAGGTTTGGGGTCTGAATATGCAGAAATAGAAACCTGCTGTTTTCAGTGGGGATAGACCTCTTTTTCGTGGTCATGAGTGCTTGCTATTAAATAAATAAGACACTATCAATAAGAGATTGGTATTTCAGATACTGGAAGTCTATGATTTTTAGAAAAATTGTTTCTCTTTCAGTCTTATGAGAAGTCAGAACTATACAAGAAAATTAATTTTTGCCTGCAATTCAATAAGGAGGCTAAAAGCACTGAACTCCTGTTATGTCTCACTATGAAAAATAAGCTTAGACGTCCTAGACAGGCTTTCTACACTTCAACACCAGTAAATTTAGATTAATTATCTAAGGCCTACCAGATGGCAAATTTATCAGATGATGATTTATTCCTTCAATAAGAGTTTGTACAATCATTTTCCAACCAGTAAACCCAGCAGGTTCCCGTTACAATCCCGCGCTATCCACTGCACGACCTGTAACATGAACTTGTGCAGTATTCCCCAGGCACAAGTAACCACACAAGCTCAAGCCCAGAACCTCTCTCCACTGAGGCTGGGGAGCAAAATGCAGCATTATCGATGACTCACATTCCAGAGGCTCAGGCCAGTGAGGGCAAGATGTGCTATCTAAATAAATGTAACCCACACCCAGTAATTTCTGCACCCACCCCTAGACTCTTTGAGCTTCAGGAACAGTGAATCGTTATCTCAGGCTGTTGCAAGTTTCCAGCCCAGACTGCCCTGGGATACGCAGACAGGCTGTCTCCACGGCTCCTAATGCTTTCCAAGGTAGCTGCTCTCCTACCCCAGCAGAGGAGAAAATCAGATCTTTTTTTCTATTTGGCAACCATCTTTTGCCACTCTTCCAAGGGGAGAGCAGAACTTAATGTCCTCCCTTTGCTACTGCATCTCCAGGGAGGGACGTGTGGAAGCTGGGGCTGCTTCTTCCCATTCATGTATCTGAGACTACATTCTTCCTTCTATAGGACAGTCCTTTTCTACACTATATTCATCATTCAACCTCCATCTCTCCCCCTCTCTTGCTTTTGAACTGGGTCTTCTCATCTCCCGTCTTCTCTTA
Source organism: Fulmarus glacialis (assembly GCF_000690835.1). Taxonomy (NCBI): domain Eukaryota; kingdom Metazoa; phylum Chordata; class Aves; order Procellariiformes; family Procellariidae; genus Fulmarus; species Fulmarus glacialis. The sequence goes on along the minus strand of NW_009193567.1, from coordinate 8,733 downwards.
TTCTTGTCCCTCCTTCTCTCCACCCACACTCCCACTGTATCACTGTATTACACTGTCCCATGAGCTCTACAGTCAAGCAGAGTAGAAGCAATGACCCAATGAAACAGGAGGAGAAAATTTCCTGCTTTCTGCTTGATTACAGATTGGCTCCTCTTCACAGTCCAAGCCATGTATCTTCTGCAATACTTAGGATTATGGCCAAGGTGGCAAACTTTTGAAATAGAGGGGCGTCGTAGAACAAAATGGTGCTGATAATGCTTGCTAATAACCACCAAGGCTTAAAAAGTGTCTCACTGAAAAATTCTGCAAGGTGGTAAAAATGTCTCGGATTACAGGGAACGTACTACAAATTCTGATTTCCGATACTTGCTGTATCATAAACACCAGTTCTTTGGAAATGCCACAAAACCCCTCCACTTACCTACATCACAGCTTGCAAAGTTTATTGAGATGGCCAAATTCATCCATAAACACTACAGTAAGCTGAACTGTATCGCATCTAAGCTTGGCACAGTAGGACCCCTCTTGCATGTGACTGAGCAGCTTTTGCATTTTTCAGTACTAAGTGCCACCAGAGCGAACCTGGTGAGGAGGCGGCCCAGCAGCACTTTATTTTGGAGACCCAGGACGGGAAGTGGAGGATTTGGGTTCAGATTTGTTTTGCTCCCTTGTTCATATCTCCTTCCAGCTCTCTTAGTAGAGAAGAAGTAGAGAACTGTGCTCCCAGCAATGAAGCAAAGGGATTGCAAAGAATCTCAAATAAAAGATGAGTCATATAAAACAAAGGCAAAACAAAGTATCTTTTCTAATTTGTTTTCTGGAAACAATTGAACTGCTTGGCTGACATTTCCCAGGTAAGTCAGCAGCAGCAGTCACTCCATGTACAGTGTGGGGAGAGAGGGCATCCAGGCTGAAATACAAGTGCTAAAACCTGACTTTTGTAATGGGAAGTACTGGGTACTTCTTACTAAAAACTGTCTTTACAGCACCACAGTTCTAAACTTTTCTTTTTAGATGTGTAAGTTATGAAGAAAGATTTCACGTACACAAATTCATCAGTCATGAAATTAAATAAGCTGCCCTTTATTTTGTTTTTTGAATTAAAAATGCACTAGTCACACTGAAACAACAGATTACTTGAAGCTGCCTGTACTAGAAAAGCTGAAAAGCGAGGCACCAGATAACTGCTAGAGCTCAAGGGCAGAGCCACCCCTGGTACCGACAGCAATGGCAGAAGCAGCCCTGCAGCAGGGCACTGGTCCTCAGGATCGTACTCCTAAAACCAGTACATTAAAAAACCCTCATGCCAATAAACATCTCCAATACAGTCAACATTGATAAGAGATTAAATTTTTTGCAGCACTATGTAACTATTCTCCACTTTTTTTCAGTACTGCATTGGTAATCAAGAGCCTCAGAGTATTTCTGGTTTTAGGAAACAGATCCCATGCAGTTTATTCGCCCTGTGAATATAATCCAGCAGTTTCTACAATGACTTTCATTGCTCCAAAAGCCTAAATATAATCCTCATACATGATACCAGACACGTATCAAGTCTAATGTTAAAATCTCAACGGACGTAACTCTCATCTGGAGCTGCCTTTTCCCCACATACACAGAGAAATCCCTGCCATGTGTTCACTCTCTGCACTTACATTTTAAGGTAATGTTTAATCAGATGCTTTGCCTGGAAAAGGAAGACACCCACTGAAAGTAGGTCATGATGATTATCAAAAGAAAGATCACCATGCTGGATTGTTTTACTGGGACTCTCAAAATAAGAACAGGTTAGAGATTCTGTTTGGTAAAACAATACCTTTTTTAAAATACCTTAAATGAAAATACTATCTTTTATAGTGAGCTCTGCTGTAGGTGGCTTAGGATGCAGCCACACAGGAAACAATATTACTGATGTGCCCTTAATCCCGCACTGAACCAAAGCCTCAGCGTAACAGTTCTCTTATCTGCTGGTGATTTAATGAGAA
>NW_009193567.1:0-6737 GCF_000690835.1 Fulmarus glacialis | reverse complement strand
ACCAGCAGTAATGGTTTTCCTCTGGAAAACTATTTTGTACTCTTTTCGCCAGGACTGTTTTTAAAAAGAGTGCACTGCTCTGTCTATCACAGGAATAAGCATCGCTTCCGAAGTCTAGTCTTCTATTGAATCATATAATAAAGAAGGAGCTACTATATATTAAATCTATTATATTTTTGCTATCATTACTTTTAGTTTTGGAATGCTAAAATTAAAATTCTTATTCCTGGAAGTAATTATTATATTCTCTTATAGAGGCAAGTAATTTGTATAATCCTAGATTCAAACATCTATCACTCTCTACAACTACCTGAAAGGAGGTTGTAGCCAGGCGGGTGTCGGTCTCTTCTCCCAAGTAACTAGCGATAGGACGAGAGAAAATGGCCTCAAGTTGCGCCAGGGGGGGTTTAGATTGGACATTAGGAAAAATTTCTTCACTGAAAGGGTTGTCAAGCCTTGGAACAGGCTGCCCAGGGCAGCGGGGGAGTCACCATCCCTGGAAGTATTTAAATGACGTGTAGATGAGGCGTTTAGGGACATGGTTTAGTGGTGGACTTGGCAGTGCTAGGTTAATGGTTCAGATTGATGATCTTAAAGGTCTTTTCCAACCTAAACGATTCTATAATTCTATTCTATGATTACAGAATACAAATGACGCCTTACACAAAATGCTACTGCAAAATTATAATTGTGTTAATTACAGCCAACGAATTTCCAAAGTTACTGTTTATAAATTCAGACATTACTCTCTTGATTTGTTCAGTCTTAATAATAATAATGCGATAAATAGCATAGTAAATAAAGCAAGTATTTAATCGTTGGTTTTACTGGTGACAAAAAAAAGTTTCTTAAGATTTCAAGATAATTAAACTAACGAGATTTTTGCAACTGAACACTGAAATAGTTTCTCTCTTAACATGAGATTTAAAAGAACCTTGCCAAAAAAGACACAAGTGGACAGGTTAACCTAAACAAGCATAGAAATAAATTTAGTAATCAAAAATGGAAGTCTGTACTGCTAATAGCACATTTGTTACATAACAAAAAGCAAATTAGGTACAGGCTCAGATGAACGCAATTCTAGTGAAGTCCAGGAGATATATGCAAGTGAAGAATTTAATCTTCCTTAATCTTCTCACGTGGTATGATTAATCACCTACCTGTGGACTCTGGAAGATGACTGTTACAAAGATAACAATAGAAACAATATAAAATTACTAGAGTTATGCCACTATACAGTTATGCTCCTAAACAAAATATTGCATTCCCCGACTCGCTCTTGCAAATGCGATTCAGTCATGTGTGATTTGTGACACAACAGAATAATGTTCTTTGTTGCTACTGGTTCCTATTAGCGATACTCTCTGTATAGCTGCCAAAAAGGCTAAAGGTCAGTAACCAGCTAAGCATGGATGAAAATATAAGGCCATATTTAGGTTGCATAACTTCCACTGAAGAAGTTAAGCAATACCCATTTGGTAAAGGGGGAGCTGATGTCACCGGAGATCAATGAGAAGGGCCCGAGGAAGGTGCTGAGCCGCCAGGATGAGGCAATGGGGAAAGGCAGCCGGAGGAACGCTGGGGAGCGGAGGCTGTCTTGGTGCGGTCCCAGCACAGGCAAAAGTCTGCTGAGACTCGACCCCCGCCCAAATCAACAAACAAAAACACGTGTCCTTGTCATGTAAATAGATTATTCCCATTCTCAAGAGCTGTGTGCAGGATGCAGCTTCAATCTAGTCTCACAATACATTATTATACATGTGTCTTAAAACCTAGGGTTTTTTTAAATTAAAAAAAATAAACTACCTGCCTGTATACGTGAATCTGCTACCTGACAAACGGGATTACCTTGCTTAAAATACACCTACACTCCTTGTGGCTGGAGTGAGCACCTTGAAAATATTCTGATGAATTTCACGTGAGGTAGAATATAGGTTTGCTAAGGGCTGCAGAAAGGAGAGTTAAACACCGAGATTTTTCTAAAACCATTCTTTTAATTTTAGGCTATTACCACCAGTATCCCTGTACTTTACATCATATTTCAAGTTTGGACCCGAGTCCACACACATGCCCATGTGCACTTGACTTTCACTTTGTGTGGAGGCCAATCCATATTTAGAAATATAAAAATAATAGAATAATAGCACAAAATAGAAATAATCTCTGGGAAACAGTGCAAGAAGAAAAACCCATAGGCTTTTACAACCTTAGTGCATGCCCAAACATACTGCTCCTTGTGGTTTTGGCTGAGTAAACGTATTCTTCCAAGCTGCCCCAGGTAACCCCTTTGTCCCTGCCACTATGTCAAGAGATCGCCCTTAGAACCGTCCCCAGGCCACCTGTCAAAGGGCAAGCAACGTTTATATATAGCTTTAAAATTTGGGATAGCTACAGGACGTCATGAAACATTGCGTACCTAAGGCTTGGGTACCAACGAGCAGTAACAGCCCCAGTAAGGTGACTGGGTAAGCACAGCCTCTGCAATCGGGTCAGAAACATCAGCAGAGGAGAAAGGGCACCGACAGCGCCCGAGCCGCAGCCCGGAAGGCAGACTGCCGCCGCTTCTCAGGGCTACAAACAGCCTTTCTCTTAAAGAGTAGATCGGACAGCAGTGATCCCAAAGTATTTTCTAAGATTAGGTCATGATTACACTTCCAGGCTAATTACTGGAGAAGACTTCTAAAGATAAGAAAGAGCTAAAACCAAAAGTAAATTTGCTCTTCTCCCCAAAGACTAAGTTAATGCCTTTTTTTTCCTTGAGCCAGTGCACATCTTGTAATGCGCTTAGACTCCAGGACTGGAAATCAAACAGCCATGTCCTGAACAAGCATCACCCCAGCAGTCCAGGACAGACAACGGACATTCCTCTCCAAGGGAAAGGGGTGCCATGTTCTCAGCTCTCCACACAAAACAGGGAATCGGTAGTTCAAAAGGGAAAGCTGATCATTCACAAAATATAACAGGACAGAGAAGTCAATGAAATACAGCACCTGACTCAATGAGCCTTCAGACTCAGGAGGTTTCACCAGAAACAGGTCAAAAAAAAGCTTTATGTAATTGTAATTTTTAAATTCTCCCTTGTATCTCTGGCATACCAAAATAAGAGTTTTGTGTATCATAAAATTTTTGGAATTTCTTCTCAGTGATGACAGAATTTAAATCAAACAGCCAGAAGGCCATTCACATAACAAACTATTTTTGTTTTAACCTTTTTCAAGGAGCTGCAGTAAATCTGAGTGTGCAGATGTGCAAATGGTATAAAATAACATGAAATGATACAGTATTCTCTTTATTTTACCTGTATTTAGGGGACACCTAGCTTCAGAATACAAAAGCAGCTTCTGCAGACAACCCCCACTGCTGCCAGGCTTCACGCACTCTGCGCCACAGTTAGACTACCACGAAGCAAATCATTAATCTTTGGCCAGCAAGCTGGTCAGCAGTTTGAACAGAGTATGCAGAAACTTGTGCAAGAGCAAAACTGTCTCGGCGGCTCATTACAAAGTTAAAATACAGAACCCAAGTGCCTGCTGAAGCGCCAGGGCTGATGGAAGCTCCCGAGCGGCCCCGAGGCTGTCCGGGCAAGCAGGACTTGCAGCTCCGAAACACCAGCTCTTCCACAACAGAGATTTCTCTTTGCTCTTACTGGACCTGTCACATTAAGCAACTGCCAAAAGCATGCGGTAACGGGCAGAATGTGATTTTCTTTCCTCTCCTCTGTGTTTAATTCTCCCCCACCTTTGCACCCACCAACAATGATTCTAAAACAAAAGAATTACTGTCCCTAGTCCTTCATTAAAGAAATCACTCTAGTGAACACCGAGTTTCACTGTTTTTCATATGCAGATGTCTGTAACAGTGTATTAGTCAGGAAAAAAAAATTATTTCAGTATTTTATATTACCAAGAATATATATAAACTTTCAACAGAAAGTTGTAGTCAAACAGAGCATTGCTGCCAAAACACCTGAAACAGCTTTGGTAGACTCTTCCAAAGAAACTGAAAAAGGGAAAGCAACCACATAAATTAATGGGAAAAAAAAATCTGATTTCCAGTTGTAATCATGTCAGCAGATAAGTATGATTTGTGCCTCTGATTTTAAATACCCTCACTAAATTTTATTTAATAGCAGATTAAAAAAAACCACAGTTATTCTAAGTATTTCGCAATACTGGCAATGGCACACAGAGAACCAATGTGATACCGTTATCAGCTGCAGCTGTTCAGTTACCCAAAACCTCCCACACCAAACCAGAAGTTTTTAAGACACAGCAGAAAAGGAGGTATATTGACATCTAGGTGATACTGAGCTTAAAGCAAATCATATTAGGATGAAAATCCTGTGGGGAAAAAAAGAATAAAAAAACAAATAAACAAACAAAAAACCCTCAGAATAAAATCCCAAATGATCGAAGTCTGAACTGAAACGTTGTCTCAGGTTTTTCACACAAAACTGCATTATTGCCTGTGTAAACTTTTCCCATGATTACACAGCCTTTTATAGTAGCACCACAACTCAACCCAGGATAGTTAAAATTACTAGTTGTACTAAGTAATGTCACATTACTAATTTGCCAGAGCACATGCCAGACAGTCACGATATGAAATTATTCTTAATTCTACTAGTTTGACTGAAGCGAACTCAATGGAAGACAAAATGCTGCATCTCCTACCAGACGAGAAAATTCTTCATTGGGATGTACTGCAGCGGCCTACCACTGCCTGCCAAACAGGCTAACAACAGTTGTATATTTTCCATTATATTCAAAACCACAATATATACAAAAATATTTTTATTTAAAGTAACATTCAATCCAGCCTATTATGAAGGCTAAAAAAACCCCTTGCTTACAACTTGCAAGGTCAGTGGCTCATGTCAGACTGGCAACTTTTAACGTGTCAGCAAAACTAATCACATCTAACTTGCATAAATACTCAAACCTCCAAAAAAAGTTCACCCTTGGCTAGAATGTACACAGGATCCTCTGCATGTGGATGGAAAAGGCATTGTGGATCTTCTGCAGTGGAAATCAGCTACACTTTCTCATGTTTGAAACTTCAAGTTTGTGCTGTTCATAACCCAGTTTTCCACAAATCTCAGCTGGTCAGTCTTTTTCTTCCTTTTCTTCTAAGAGGAAAGAAGCACGTTAGGTCTCTGGGCCTAAAAAGGTATCTTTTAGTCTCTAGCACTTAATTTTGAGACATGTCCATTTGACAAGAAGACACAGGAAAACACATAATCAAAACATCCTTTATTAATGATTTCAGAAGTCATCTTCTGAGTCATTATCCTCAATTTTTTGCAGTGGCCGCTTAACACCAATTATTAAATCTATGGAGAGCAGCTCTGTAACACAACGAAGAACTGAAATGACTAACTGGTATTTGCAATACACCGATTCTAAGCCCTTCTCATTCACAGGCAGTGGCTCATTTTTTTTGAGTGCATTTATGGCTTTGAGATAGAACTTTGTAAAGCTGTTTTGTTCTGTTGTCCTGTATAAGGACTTGGGAATACTTAGCAAAGCATCAGCAACTACATTAGATATGACAGTTACCTGCGACTGCTGAAACTGTTTTGCATAGTACCGAATATAATAATGTAACAAGATTTCAAAGTAACCTCCTACTGGCAAAACTGATCCTGCTTCTATGAGGGAGTTGGAATAATTCTGTGCAATACTTACACAACTCTTTTCACGTTTAAATGGAACTATACTGCAACTTGTTTTCTCTACATGTTTGCCAACATCTAGGCGTTCACATGCAGTGACTGTATCAGCATTATGTGCTGCTGATACAGCAGTGCTGTAATTCTTTTGATTGTCCACAAGTAAATCACTTTTATAGTTCTCGTGCACGTCACCCAGATGCTTGCATTTTGCATGCAGTTTCTGTACGTCTCTCGAAGGGCCATCTCCTTCAGCGGCAACGTCGAATTCTTTGATGTGCAAGATGGGATTTGAGGGTATTTGCAAGTTTGTTTGCACACGTGCTGGATTTTCACTTCCCTGCAAGTCAGCGTCTACAATTTGCATCTCTATTTCCTCCCTGCGTGTTTTCAATTGTTGTTCAGAAACCTGATTACTCTTACAAAAAATATTTTCTGTTATGATTTGCTTCTGAGTAGCTGAAGAATGCCAGCCACAAACACCTGCGGCTTCATTCTGGCTCTCACCTTCTGCTTTCCATTCCTCCCTCTGATCAACTCTTTTAAATAGCTGCTGCAGCATTGTAAACGCCCCTTGTAAAGCAGCAGCATGTTGCTCATTAACAGCATCGACCGGCCCACAAAGAATTAGGCAATGGGGCTGAAAGGCACACACGCTGGTGAAGCCAACGTGAACACATCTCTTTGAGCCGAGCAGCAAGGGCTGGCAAAACGTTGCCACTGCGGTTTCAGTGATTTCTCTGTGCATGTCATCACCAAAAGGTGCATAAGGCGAGACTCCTGTGATTTCACAGATAAGGGCCATTTCTTCCGACGACAAGCACTCTACCACAGATACGCCGTGTAATTTTGCATAGTAGATAACCACTTCCTCTTGCTTCACGCTCGACAGCAACAGTTTAACGTTGTTGCTCTGCAAGTGTTTCATTAAGGCTTCTGTCCTCCTCGAGATCCAGCGCAGGGAGGCCTGGTATTGACCCTCGGAGTCGACAACAAACTCGGCACCGGGGCCCGCGAGGGCGGGCCGGAGGGGCTCGGTGACGAGCACGGCCCGCAGGTCGCCGCC
>NW_009193566.1:0-3155 GCF_000690835.1 Fulmarus glacialis | reverse complement strand
GGCTCAACACCGACCTCGAGCCCTGGGGACCGCGGCCGGTCCCACGGCTCTTGGGCAGGTCACCCTACAAACCAAGGCGCAAGCTCCATCCCTGCCTCAGTAACGCTTTTGAGGTGGGAAATACGTTGATTAACGCAGTAACATGCAAATTGGAAAGATGTAGGATGCCCGCCCTGGAGACTCGGCCACGACTGAACAAGGGTGATGGAGAAAAATTAACTAAAACGCTAACACCTTGCGCTGCACGTGAAAATATTCAGTGGCGACCAAGGGGATGGGTGACCCTTCCCGGCTCGTAGCCCTTGTTCGTTAGAGAGGAAAAACCTGGAGCGCACAAAGGCTGTTCGGCTGCTGGAATTATGTTGGGCTTGGTGGGATGCAGCACAACTCTCGTTTTTAATAAAATGTCATTGTTTCGGAGGGAGTGATTTTTATAGGAGGGAGCAATAATTACACTGCAATTAACTGCGCTGCACCACCCCCAGGACTTGCCTGCTGAAAGCCGCCATCCAAAAACACGGGAGCAGGCGGTGCCGGATAAATTCAAAGGCATTCATGTTTTGTGCCATCGATCAATGATCGATACAGTTTTGATATCAAAACAAGGAGACATCACTGCATCAGCTTCCTGGTGCGAGAACGCCTTTGTTTTTAGAGCATTCCACTATAACACAAACCTTGCAGTTTTGCCCCCATTTCGCACCGTGAAGCAGCGAAAAGCGTTTCTCCGGATGGGGAGGCAGCGCCAGCTCCTCCTTGGGTTTCTCGCTGACCAGGGGAGACCACGTTGTGCCGGAGCACGGAGGCACCGCTGGCCCGGCGTGAGGTCAGAGGGGCCGGGGTGACATCACAGCCTCCCTGGTGAAGCGAGCGCCCGTCCAACACCCATCCCTTGGCCGGGGGGGTCGGACCGGCTGCAGCAGGGAGGAGAGGCAGACGGGCTTTAGGAAGGAGCAAACTTGATCAGGCTCAGCGGGGGAGCTGGATCGACCCCCCCCCAGTTCCCCAAAACACCAGTAAAATACACCTTATTTCAGCCCAACAGATCTGACGCGCATCAATATTGTATTTGTACGGTTTGAGGGAAAAACCTCCCAAAGCACCCCACACGGGTGCTATTCCCTTTGCTACCGAAACTCCTGTCTCCTTCACTCCCTGCTCAGAGGCTTGGAAAACTTGTTTCCTAAAAACCGGTGATTTGATTTAGCACAAGGCAGAAAACCCCATCAAACGAGGGCTATAATCCACGCGCTTCTTGCTAAAAATCTTTCCTGATATCTGAGCTTGCCACTTACGATAAAACAATGTTAATTCTTCAAAAAGAAAAGAAAACTTCCATCCTGACGTAAAAGCAGCAACAGCTTGTCACTTTAAAGTAAACTTCTAACCTTGCAAAATGACTGTGATTAATCAACTTGTCCATATTGTCTAAATAGTCCATAGAACAGGAATTAAAAATAATAATTCAGAAATTATAAAATTACACGCAACAACATAACTGGAAAGCTCTTTTCCATTTCTCTTTTGTTTATTGTTCAAACTTGTCAAACCACTTTCTTTTGTTAAAACAGATTCTTTTGTAATGAAAAGGCAGAGTCCCTTTCAGCAGATGGACTTTCAGAATGAAAAATGTTCTAATTATTACACTTTTCATTAAATCAATTATCCCCCCCAAATTGTTTTTGTGTTTATCTCTGCCAATCAGCAGTAAAGCCATGGAACAATCTGTTGTCACCATATTTTTCTCCTCCAGGTACATTTGTTCAGATTTTTGCTACAGCAGCTCCAGCTGAGATAAGAACAATCTACTGCCCGAGTTTTCTTTGATGTTCCTATAACAAATACATATATTAAAAGAGATTTGTTGAGCTAAATTCCACTCATGCACTAGCCTAGAGCTGAAATTACCAAGGGAAAATACTTCAAAACTATCTCCTTTAACATTTACTATAAGTTTACCTTTTTCACCGCAAATAACGATACAAAATTCAGCATATCTTCTCTTGGACTACCGCATATTTAGCAAAGTAAAGATACATGATGCTGTGAAAACCGTCTTCGGTGTTGCAGGCGTAAGAAACCCCAAATGCTCATGAAGAAAAATCCCCCTCTGCTCTCAGTCCCCCTGTTCTGTCAGACAAAGGCTCTGGAAATAGGACAGACACTTACCTTCAAACTCACCCAAAGAAAACTACTCTCCAAAAGTTTGCAAGCAAAACCAAAAAATCTCAGGGAAAGATAGCAAGAGACAAGCAGGGTCTACCAGGGAGATTGCTTTCAAGCACATTTATTCAGAGCTCCTTCCCCCGCTGCCTTTTTCTTTTTTTTTTTTTTTTTTACTTTTTTTCATGTGCCATTTCCAATACCTTTAAAACGCACTTATTAACATAACGGTGACAATCGTGATAAGGGATCCACACCAGGGCACGGCTACCGAGCCGGCCACTGCCCCGAGGACTGTCCAACAGGACCAAGGCTGCAAATTAAAGCAGCTTCGATAGAGCACCAACTTTAACACTCGAGTTGAAATGAAAAATTATGTACGGCATATTTTGTAAAGGGAGAACTGGTAGAAGGTCTCTCCCCCCCAAAACATGCTCGTGGAGCCGAGCGTGCAGGGGAGGGACGCGGGGGAAGGAGGGCAGCTTGCCTCGCGCGCTGGAGCTGCCTTCGCGCACATCTGCGCTGAAATTCGGTTCTCACCAAATACCCCTTTAAACCTTAAAAGATGAGATCTGCTTTCTTCTCTGTCTAGATAACGACTTCTCTCCTGCCGGCGATACTTAATTCTTATATGCACAGAAAAGCAGTTTACTAATAAAAATGCAGATGCTGTCTGATCCACTATAAAGAGAAATATTTGCATTTATCTAGAGATAACCCTGGAAAGCTCCCGGTGCTTATTTGTTTGCTTTTTGTTGTTTTGTTTCGATGACAAGAGTTGGTCAACTCAGCAGAACTTTTTGCAGGGGGGACGAAGAGAGGGGGAGACAACCTCCTTCCCCCTTGCTGAGCTCCAGCACAGGCTTCCCCGAGCCGCGGAGCAGAGCCGGGTCCGTCACCCCGCAGCAGGGCAGGCCGCCGGGAAGGGGCGGGGGGGCAGGGGGCTGGGGAACAGCGTTATAAGGAGGAAAAAAAAAGGTGGGGGGGAATAT
>NW_009193565.1:0-15485 GCF_000690835.1 Fulmarus glacialis | reverse complement strand
GAGCCTGCCGCGGCCCTCGGCCTCGGTCCTCCCCCGCGAGAAGGGTCCGCTCCGCGCCGGCCGCCCCACGGGAGTCCCGCCGGGACTCCAGCGCTGCCGCTTGCTGGAAGGAGCCTCCCTTCCATTCGCCGTGTGCGACGGCAATGCCCGAGCAGCAGGCACCCGGCCACAGAAGGATGATCATGTTTGGTACCTTCACAATGTCGTGCCTGCTGTCCCAGCCTCACCACTCGCTTTGCCTTGCTGGCTGCGTGTGCGCCGCTCACCCTTGTTTTTTGTCACGGGCGCAGGCCTTGCGCAGGCTTCTGCTATGTAGCACGGCCGACTGGCCAGCACGTGTACCAGTTCTCACCCCTTCTCAAACATGAGTTCATTTTCCCCGCTATAATCTGCGGCTTAAATAGTCCACTTCCTTACATGACATAAATGATCCTCCTAATAAGCCCAAAGGAATTGAAAAAAGCCTCAGATCATCTCTCACTCTTTTACACCCCAGCAAAGTACGTTTAGTAGCTAGTTGTATATTTTATAACAAAATAATCCACAACATAGAACTATATTTTCATTTAGTATTTAAATTGGACTGGAGCCCCATTGTGTTTGTGGTGCCAAACACAAATTTCTTACTGGAGAACAAATCAGCGTATTTTTCTAAGCCTGGTTTCCTTTATTAAGCTTAAAGACATAAATGCTGGAAAAGAAGTTCTTGCCATCAGCAAGCTCTTTCAGATACCCTTGCTTGGTTCCCAGGCTGTCTTTCAGTCCCAAATCTGGACAACTTTCTGGTTTGCCACTCAGAGTTAACAGCAAGAACAAGATTTTCTGCACAATCTGAACAGTGTTCATATACTACAAGGAAAATTTTGTGAGACAATGTCTTACAGCCCGTGTCATGACTCCTGACAAAGACCCTTAACAATGGGTAGTCCTTGCTCAAATAGTTTATTGTCTAAAAATATTTCTACACTTGGACTGGAGCTGTAGACATAACTAAAACTGTTTTAATGTATATCAGGTGAGAGGCAAAATGAAAATGGCACAACACAGAGTGCACGGCAGAACAGAAGTAATGAAGGCCATCAGCCCCACTGCCTCTCCTCTGAGACTGGTGTGACTGTACACGCTGTAATTACTTCTCTGGAGAGCAGTGTAGACATACTCTCAAAGGCAAGGTGTAGTTAGAGGATGAGGCAAACAAATGGGCTTAAGGGATGTAGGTCAAATGAGGTAGCAAATAACTCTGGGAGTGACCACAGGATTCTCCGGCAGTCAGCAGCAGCAGGCGCAGCCTGCCACCAGCCCAGGTCTTGCTGGCCTCAGCTTTATGGTACGCCCCATGAAAGGAGTGAGTTTTGAAGAATGACTCAAATGAGAGGGTAAAGTGGTTGCTTTACAGTATTGGGCATGGGAAGCAAAGGGGAAATAGAGATTAGGACTGGAAACACTGACACAATATGGAGTCAGTCATATGGACCTTTGCTAGTGATCTACGTTAGCTTGGGACTACCGGGGGAAGTTCTCAAGTCAGTGCAGACAAGAATTATCTGCTTCAGACCGTGGGAAAAGGAAGTCTCCGAAGGGGACTGAAGGCGCTGAAATGGCCAAGAGAATGACTTTAGCAGCACCATTAAGGCAAATACTATTTCATTTGTATGAGACAAGAAGTGTATGAGAAGTTAACTTTAAAAACACTTTGAACAGGTCTTGTAAACTTACCTCACAGCCTCCCTGTTATCTCTGGGAGTCTGTGCTCATCGCTTAAAAACTTCTAACAGCAGTATTTAAACCTGAATTTCAATGGATTTATGTTCCTATGTTCCTGCACATTCCTTTCCGTAAATATCCCAGCTATATCCATCACATTAATTTTGAATATCCTTTTTAATCCACAAGTCCCCTCAGAGAAAGGAACCCCCAGTTCCTCCTGTGTCTTCTACCAAGTGGACAAAAAGACAAAGCAGAAAAAACTATTGAACTAAACTGAGCCACCAATTTGGGTCTCTCCTTTATCCAGCCAACAGTGTTTCTGAAACTTAAGAAATTCTGATAACTTTGAGATCTGAACCCTTCTTTTAAAGCTTTCTTTTGAAGCTCATCAGCAGGTTAAAAACTGCTTGAGGAGACAGAAATGACATGAGAAGGTATTGACAGACTAACAACATGCTCGTGAGAACTTAATTTTCTTAGAAAGCCACACTAAAAAGCTCACTTTGCATAATTAGGTAAGAATATAATTGTATGTCATATTTCCTAAATGTCATTACATTTAATAAAGGAAATACCTAGAAAATTGCAATCACAGAGATAACAGTGTTTAGTCAATTAGACATTTGTCAAGTTTCTAAATGTAAATACTATAGTTTTAATCTTCCAGACTTGTTTGTCATAGATTTTCTACAGGTAGTATGCTAAAACCCTATTCGAACTCCTGCAGCTTCATTGAGTCTGTCCTTCCACATCCACGTACTATTTAGGTGAAGCACGGCTGCAGCACACTAAAGAGTGTGCCTGAGAACAGGATTAACTTCCTGTACTAGAGACCAATAATTGCCCAAATCTTTTCTTAATCTGAATTACTGGTTTTTTAAAAGCTGGGAAGTGTGTATAATATTCAGGTGCCTTCACACCGAAGTTTAGTAAAATGATGCAAAGCAAAATTTGTCAACAGGACTGCCATGAGAAAGAAGACAAATCACTCTTCTGACTATAAACTTGAACGCTTTCCAGTTTCTTACAATATTTGAAGGAAAACAAGCCATAGTGTTTCGTCAAAGTTACACACCAAAGTTTCAGTAAATTAGTCCTTCATATATAAAGGTTTTCCTACAATCCTAAAAAAGCAAAATGTCATCCAAATTTCTGATTAAAAAATGGTGCTTTTGAATCATTCCTGGCTGTTTTTCCAGCTTTTTTGTTTCTTGAGAGGATTAATACTATTTGCCACTGAGAATGCTTGAAAAGGTGTAAATAAGAACAAATTCATAGCACTTTTGTAGGTTTTTCTGAAAAACTGAGCTATATACTCTGTTATTTACAGGTTAATAGTTTGACTCCAGGTGAGTAACAAAGGCTGCAGCGAACTGAGAGGCAGCGCCAGCATGACGTGTTATGGTTGACCAAGTACAGTAATTTATGAAGAGAAGAACTCCAGGAATAAATTCCAGATTGGTATATGCATGAGATTTTTAACAGTGATTTGACAATGGTCATCACACTTACCGTGACAAAAATTAAATGCTTGTTTTAGAAGCTCTAAATCTGTAATTGAAAAGAGGTTTAATGCGCATGTGACAAGGAAGGAGTAAGATTATTCCAAGTGTAATACAGGTGGGAAAGGATTACAAAAATGTGACATGGGAGAAAGAATATGAAGTTTTAATAATGAAGGAATAACTCCCCCCCAGCTTTTAACAGGTAGTGACGCGTGTCTCAGCTTTCTCAGAATAGCAAAAGGCACATTTATGTAATAAGAAACTCACTCACTTAAATCTGAAAAGTCTAAATGAGAATGATTCTTTCTACTTAGTTTAGGAATCCTCTCTTCCACTCCCCCAACTCTATTATTTCTTTCATGGTTCTTTTATAAATACTTTCTAAATGTCTATTTTAAAGTGGTGATTTTTTTAAAAAGGTACTCTTAGAGTACAAAAAAAGTGCCAAAAGGAATAACTTCAGGAAAACATAAAAGCATTTGTCCTACTTCAGCAACTATTGGGCAAGATGGCAAAAGAAGTGACTCTCTAAGACATACTCTAAATTAATGAGTGATGAAATTTAATTACTAAGATGCAGGATTACTGAAATAAGAGATCCCTTTGCTTTAAATGACAGTGTCTTTTCCAGGCTGCAGTATATAGCTAATGCTCCAGTTCTGCAATTTGCACCTTCCTTTTACATCCCAGGCAAAGCCTCTCCTGCAAGCAATTAACCTCCAAGGAATCTTTACACATTGACAGGTCCCACAGGGGGAATTAAGCTGAGTCATATATCTATTGAAGTAAAAGGCAACTCCCCCACCGACTTCATTGGGAGGAGGATCAAGATCTCAATTTGTTCAGTTTAGAAATGAGAGAAAAGTACGTTTGTGTATGCAAGCTCAGCCTAACATAAGTTGCTAATTTTTAAAATCTGTTTTATATATAAACTGTGTGAAATTAATGTAGGATTTTTCCACTTGTGTATATCTGCAACCAAATTAGTAATAATAAATTGAAAGGGATTTTCCAAATTCAAGACCTTTGTTGTCTTGGCACTGAAAAAATCCGTTCCAGAAAATGAATCATGTTGCTAAGGAAAACACTCAAAGGACAGCTTGGGTTAAACTGCTATATTAACTTCTTAATTTGCCCAGTGAAAGTCATCATTGCCCTTATGTAGGAAGCTGGTATGCTACTTCCAAAAGGCCAGTTCCTGTTGCATTTACGTTGCTGCTGATAAAGGCAATTACTGACCCAAGTGAGAAAAGTTTATCACAATTTGGTCTAAATCACAACACACAACAAACGGTTTTTCCCTCTAATCTTCTTTTAAGTGTGCTTTGCTGAGGCTGTTTTGCTGAGCTTGCTCAGCTCTGTTAAACACAGAGACCTAATTTAAGGAGAACACAATAGCCCGATGGAGTGACGCCATCAATGAAAAATGACCCTTGTGTACCAGGTTACCATTATCCCATCTCCGAGTTGCTCTTGCTCACCCACCTACACCACTACAGCTGCATGCAACTTAATGATGGCTTCAGCCTTTCAGGCTGCTAGAATGCTATTTATAACCCCACGGGGTCCGACTGTGATGCTATTCTTTCTCCCCATCCTCAAGAGGCATTATTCAGACAGCATGACATGAAGAGATGGCTGGTACTACAGAAGGACAGTTTCCAATAAACAGATCATTGTGTTTAAACATAAAGAAGACTTCCTGTTACCAATTAGGAAGGCTGAATTCCACCTTTATTTTGTGTCTCACAAAGTGTAAGATATAGGAAGGAAAAGGACCATGGAGATGTAAAGTAGACAGAAATAATAAGAAAAAGAGATTAGTCAAAAATTATTTTTTCTATACCATATTTCTTTTTTTTCTTTTTTCCTTGAAAAAAGTTGTATTAGATTTTCTGTTAGATGGATGTACATTAAAGTGAGATAGACTAGTTGGGAGGACAGGGTGCGATCTCAGAAAAAGAGTTGGGATTGCCCCACTCTGCAGCCATTTGCTTTCTCTTCCTTCTCTGCTCTACCTGCCATCCCTTCCTTTGTCACACCCCTCGCTGCAGGGTCTGATGGCCCTACAGCCGTTCTGTATTTATTTTCCTTGCTCGAAATAATAGCATGTAAAAGTGACTATTAAGAGTTCTTTATCAACCTTCTTCCCCACCCACTTAATTACCCTGCCGTCCTGTCCTCTCTGTTCAGAACTGGGGCCTTCCAAAATTACCTGAGGATATCAAGGTGCCTTGTTATGCAACCAGGAGGCCAAAATAAGTCAATGGAAGAATAAATACATAGAGAAAGGGCCTTGAAGAGGTTGAGGGCTGAGGACCACCTGCAGCGGGTGTTTGCACCACTCAAGCCAGGGGCTGAGGAGCTGGCGCACTTCATTCATTTTTGCGTGTGAGCCGTAGCAAGGGGCAGTGCGTGGGTTTGTATGATTTTTGAGCGATGGTGCTTCTCCCTGGGCTCGAAGAGGAAGCACAAGCAGCACCCAAGCCTCGCTTAAATCATTCAGCTGTGCTGAAGGGAGCAGGGATACATCAACACCACAGACAGACGGTGTCCATCAGATACTGGAAAAGATGGAAATGTTTTAAAAGTGAAGCAGGTAGTGGACTTCATTAGGAATGATGCCACATCAGTAGAAATTATGCGAAGTTATATAAGATCATCTTGCTTCTGATGCTTATTATAATAAAATAACAGGTCTCAGTAGAATAATTGGCCCAGAGTGATGCAACAGAAATACCCAACTGGTGATAGTGCAGCTGCGCACCTTAGTTAACTCCAGGGCAAAAAGCCCTGAGCAATTACAGCTTTTGATACGTTCATGAAGTCAGAACAGCGAATATCTCACTAAGATTAAAAAAAGGAGAAACAGGAACCTTTTGGGGGAAGCATAAGGGTTTGTTGTTGCTGTTAATCAGTGGAGGCTTCTAGGCAGTCTTGGTTCATGCGCTTCAAGAACCACACAGGGTTTTTTT
The DNA here is from genome assembly GCF_000690835.1 of Fulmarus glacialis. Taxonomy (NCBI): domain Eukaryota; kingdom Metazoa; phylum Chordata; class Aves; order Procellariiformes; family Procellariidae; genus Fulmarus; species Fulmarus glacialis. The sequence goes on along the minus strand of NW_009193565.1, from coordinate 9,298 downwards.
TTTTCAATTACTATCAATACTTTTCTTTGTTTAGTCTCTTTTTACAATGACAAACTTGCTGCCTTTGTTACAGTCTGAACTAAATTAACATTCATGGGCACATTTCTTGTGCCAGAAGATTGAATTACCATCTCCACCATGTTTCTCTTTCTTTTTCAGAAAAAAAAATTGTCTTGATAATTCTACCACTAGTTTGTCAATAACTTCTACTTCTTGTTTGAATTTACTCTATTAAAAATCCTGTGGAATGGAAAAGCTAGAACAAAACAATTTGAACAAAGTGGATACCAATGAAGTGCTACAACAACATTTACATGCTGGGCCTTTTCAATAAAATACGTGCTCTGAATTTAGCCTGCCTCAAAACTTCAAAGCAATGATAAGCCTTTAACTAATAGTCATCCCTCTCTTTCTCTGGTGTTGTAGTAACTAACTACCTTCTTCTTTATTAACACTAAAATCAAGAGTACTTTTTTAAAACATGGATCATCAAATTTAAGCAAACTGATTGTCTATTTTGGCAGGAAAAGAAGTTACCTGATTTTAAAGATGCAGAAAACACACAATGCTGCTCACTTAAAAACTTGTTTGTCTGGACATGGAATCAGACACATACAAATTTATAAATTTTGGGCTAGCTTACTGGACCTGTTAAAAACAGCCATACATACTAAATTAGATCTTTTATCAGCAGGATGGTCAAGGAAATCTCTTGCAGCCTGATGTTATTTGTAATATTATAAATGTTTCTAGGAAGCAATACAAATAATACATACTGACTGCCTCTATAAGATACTGCAACTGCACAAGTTAGTCAGATTTTAGTGGGAAATCAGAAGAAGATTGTTTAAGATCAGAACATTGGAATCATGCAACTGTCCTCCTATTAGAACAGTGTGGAAGAAAACCTAACAATTAGCCTGAGATGGAGTTAGTTATGTATATCTAAGGTACCAAATGGCATAATTGTCTGAAATAGGGGGGACTGGAACCAGTGCCCCAAGAGACCTTTATGGCTCATACACCCATATTCCTATGAGTAGAGGTTAAACAATTCTGGATTTTACCAGCCCTGAAAGTAATGGTAAATCATCTGAAAAAGATAAAACCCCCATCTAAGGCAGGAAAGATGTCTTTATGACTGAGGCTGGTGAAGAGGGATTCTGGATTTTGTTTCTCTCTGACCTTGGCAGTTCAGCATACTTTTCTCAGCTTAAGTGCCATATGTGTAAAATAAGTGATGATAGGAGTAGTACCTTATAACCTATGGGCCTGCAGGGACAAATCCATCAATGCTTCTCTGACACTTTGATGCTTACGGTGATGAGAGCTATGAAAAGTGTACACACGAGAAAATAATCCGTTATCTACCCATGCAAAGGACAAACCCTGAAGTCCAGTTTTTTTGAAAGGAGTTCAGACTGAAGTGCCTGTTTCAAGACTGAATTGCCTATTTTGATGATGGTCCATTAATTTTCTAAACTGGAGTTTGCAGATCTGACTAATAATTTATGTCTTGTAAGAGCACAGGGTAGCTCTGAACCAGAAAGATTTCACATATCCTTACTACAAAAGTTAATTAACATTGGTGAGGTGTCTTTGCCTAAACATTGCAAACAGCAAAACAGACACTTCAGTTTCTGGCAGTCACACTGTCCTTTTTTTAAAAAGACCTTGTTAAACTTCAGGTTAAGAAAAATCTAATGAGAAAAACCTTAGCAGCCATTCCCTCAACACGCTGGGGTACGTAATTAAAATACTAAGCTGGAGATGTGAGCCACGTTTCCAGCTCCAGTATGAAAGGGAGGCAGTTTGCACCAATTCTGCCCTAGGGTTGTCTTTTGTCTAAGCAATACTGAATACCTGAGTCAGATCTCTTCCCACCTCTCGCTTTTCATGACATCATTCAACAAACTTTCTGTTTCTGTGCCAGGACTGGGACAGCTGCTTTGCTCTCTCCTGTTACCACACGCTGACCCAGAGATGCTGTCGCTCCCCATAGACCACCTGCTGCTGTTGACATCATCTCCTTCATCTACCTGGTCTCCACGGATGAGGGTAGAAGTGATGGCTTGAGCCAACCTAAGAGCATGCCACCACCTAAAGGGAGAGATGCTGGACCTCCCTTCTGCTTTCTCCTGCCAGGCTGTGAGTTGAACCAGCTCCCCCGGCTGCACCCGAGCTGTTGCAGGGCAGGAGGTGGAAGTAAGCGTCCAAGGACGGGAGGAAAGCGCAGGAAGGCGAGTGGAAAATCCTCCTTCCACAAGCAACGGGACTCCTGAAATGGCTCCAGACTTGAAATTTGTCTCAGGAGCTGCCGAGGAGTGCTGTGAATTGGAAAGGGCTGGGGGGAACGTGGAAATGCCCTCAGCTTATGCCCCGTATGTTGTGTTTCAAAGTCTTAGGGTGCCAGGACGTGTGGGTGTGAGGTGGGTGTGCGGGTGGTGGTGCTGGGTGGGTGTCTGTAGCAGGTTCACAGAGGAGACACAAAGAAACACAAATTCTGTGGCAACACTCCAAACAGGAAATATTTTTAAGCATGTTCTCTGGAAAAGCAGGAAGACACTTCTCCAGAAAACGGTTATGAAGTGCTGTTGTGTCAAATTCAGAGATTGAAATCAATCATTAAGATAAATAGAGATTTTAGTCTGCTTTACATTCAATTTCTGATTCAGTTTCAATTCCAGCTTCACCACAAAAATTACACAATATAGTCCCAGTGCAAGGACATTGGGATTGCTCTATACCTCAAAAAATACTGTTTGTAAAATAACTCAGTAAAGATGCCATCTAACTCTTTTTTGATGCAGCAAAAAGTTTGGCAGGCCAGTCTATGCTTGATTAGTTATTCAGTCTCATTGGTAGGACAAACACTGTGTAGAGGCTAACCTTTAGTATTATGCTGAAATCAGTTGGTTTAAAACCTGTCTTCACCAGTCTCTGCGGCAGCAGGGAACAGGGCCTCCCCGTCCAGCGCTTGCAGCCAAGCCATATGCAACATATGTTCAGCTGAGCCACTGGTGACACCCCCTGTCAGCATCTGGTAATTTTCCTAGCAGGGGCAAGATTTACATGAAAGCTTTAACTCTGAAAGTCCTGAAGAGCCACAGACAAATACATTCCAGAATAATTGTTTTAACCAAAGAGTCAGAGGTGCACCTTTATAACAAGCCAATTTCAGCTGGCTGTAGTATCAGCTTTATACTTCACCATACCAGGCCGAGAGAAGATGCTTAATTTATCAGAAATCCTGCTATCGTTCAGGTGATAAACAGCTCCCATTCAGTGTCCAGAGATACTGCTGAGTATCAGATACTGCTCAGAGTCACAGGTACTGCTGCCTGAGAAACACCGAAATAACAGCCATCCTGCTCCATGCACAATATTCTACGTCTTGATTTTCCAACACTTAAGCAAAATGCATCATACAAACACTTGGAAATTATTCAAAATTGACTATTACATTTTTCATTGTTCTGAAGTCTAAGAAAAGGGGGGACAGAGGGAGTTCAGGCTCTCTGGAGAAGGAAATCCTTCCTGAGGTTTGCAGTAAGACATAGCAACTTCTACTAAATGATTCAATATCCTAATGAAGCATAGTCTCTTTTCTCACCAGTCTTGCTTCTCTCATTGCTTAGGGCACCAAAGCTACAACACTGTTACTAGTAGAAACCAACATGTAATTTTTAGCCAAATCTCATTTTACTGGAACCTCTAAGCTTTTGAGAGCTTATTATTCCAGATTTAACCTGGTATTAAATGAGAGGAGAGTGAAATCCAGGCTTTACAGCAAGTATTAAACAGCTTTGCTAACACATAGTAATGAAAAGGAATTAGCATACAACCAACCCCAGCCTCATTTCCCCTAAACCAGGAGCTGTTTTCCCAGGGAGGATATTGAGTACTTGTGACTACTTTCTGCTGCAATATTCTTACATGGGATCATGTGGTGCCTTCATCCTACGCTGAAGGTTTTGGAAAATACTTCACTGGCATCAGCAGTCCACTTTTGTTCCCATAAACTTCTACCTATTTCCCCACTTTCTTTTAAAAGGTAAACAACTCTTAACTTCTTAGTGTTGCTAGCTTAGCTAATTGTGCTTAAAGTTACACAGAAACCTCTCTAATTTACTAAAGACTCCTAAAAGCTCAGTTTTGTTTGGGTTTTTTGCTTACTCCCCAGAAAAGCACAGCAGCCAACTTGACGGCCATTACTCTGAGAAAACTGGCAGTCTGCAAGTTGCTTAATCTTCAGTTTACTTACGTGCTGATTTCATACCCTGATTTCAGTTAGAGTACATTGCCAGAGCTGTGATCTTGCAAACATTTTGCGTATGTGATTCTCTGCTACTGCATGCTTAAAATCACCCAGATCTCAAGAGATAACCCACACGTAAATGTGTGCGCAACTGAGAGTTAACTTGTGGGAGCGAGGGCTAAGGCCAACAGTGTGATTGCTTATTTTGAAAAGATACGGTTATTAACACACAGGTGTATTTGAATTAAAGTAAGATTCCTCCAACCGTCCCTAGAACAAAATTGTGCCTTGCTCTCTGGCCAACCTTAGGTATAAGTCTGAAAGCAAAATTCAGGTTTAGTTTTTAGCTCCTAATTACCACTATTTGCAGGTGATACCAAAATCAAAGAGCATCTGCTTGCTTGCCTAGCATGGCAGGGTGTTGAACAGGGAAGGCAGGGGCTGCCTTTTTGTAAGTAATTTTCCTTGCTTGTAGATGGAATTAAACCCCATTGCTTAAAAGTTTCAGGTCCTGTCTTTTTCCTTGCAAACAATGGAGGATTACCGTCTTCATCTGCATATAAAACAGCAAGAGTAAGTTTTTAGAAACAGTGTGTTACAGCAATTTTTCTGTGCCAAATACATCTGAATTTACCACACAGACCAATGCCACGCTCTTCTCCCGAAACGAGTTTCAGAGAAAGAGTAATAATTATTACTGTAGTTTGCACAGGCTACACCATGTCTGGGTCTCACTAAGATACATTTGGCCACTAAACGTTTCTCCTGGCTTCCCAAAATGTAAGGAACGGATCGGCTTAGCGCTCTTTGGTAAAGCCTGCCTTTCAAAATGCCCAGCCCACAGCAGAGGACAGGGCTCCAGCCCAGTGCCGTTGGTGACAGCGCACCGATGCGGGCAGCGCCCGTGGCTCGGCTCTAGGGTTGGGTAGGCTTCTGCCCAAAGGGGCTCCAGAAAGCTGGGGCAATGCCAGGGAATCTGCCCCCCGATGCCACTGCCAGTGGGATCCCCCTGAAGTCGCAGTGCACAAAGCACCCCGTTGTACAGTGCGTGAGCGCAGCCATGAAAAATGCCCAGATGGCTTTGCTAGATGAACTGCACAGATTATCTGCAACTCTAAGAAACCACATACACTTTAACAGAGGGGCGAAGCACACTGCAGCCAGCACACAAAAGATTAAATATTAGTCTCAGTCATGGTTTTGCACTTAACTGGAACAACTAATAAAGCCATAATTGTAAAATGTAATTAATTACCACCATACATACCTAAATGTTTATGTCTTCCAGCAGCCATTAACTACGAGATCTGTTGTTCTGGGTAAGATTTAATCTAAATGTATGAAAATCCATTGCACAAAATATTGCCCAGTTACAGTATGAACCTTGTTCCAGAAAACCTGTTTGGTTTTTGAAAGAGCTTGTTGTTGCCCGGATTCAGGGCTCAGTCCGGCGAGGTGCTGAGCACCCTGTAAGCCCTTAAACGCTGCTGGGAGGGAAAGGGACTCAGCACGATCCAGAAGCAGTCAGTACCTTGTGGGATTGAGCCTTAAGTTAATATATAACAAAGGGCTGCACAGTGGTGTGTGAAATCAGCTAGTTAAACATACACTTAAAATAACTGTAACAACGGAGAAGCAAGCATATTTACAGGCACGTTTCATTAAAATCTTTGTGCTGAATAGTCTCATATGCAGCATTCCTACATATTTACCATATGAAAGCAAAGGTTTGGGGAGTGTTCTGGTGAAAGTAAAATTAAGCAGTCAAGGCAGAAATAACCTAAAGTTGCAACCAAAGACTTCCAGTTAAATATTGTGCAAACTGTGAGTTGGTTATTATCAGCTGGAATCTACTCTGAGCAAGCTGCACCTGACAGCGTGGACAAAATGGATGACCCAGAATGGCACACGCTAAGTACACATCCGCAAAAATGAAAGTAACAGCGAACCTCAAAACTTTACCACCCAGCTCTAGTATTTGCAGGTGTCAGCAGCGGAACCAAATGCCCAAATCATACCTGGTCACACCTGGTCATTTACCGTAACAAATGAAAGAGGCAGAAATCAAAGGTATAATTATGTCTTTGAGAGCTGCAAAGCGCCACAGGAAAGCAAGTGGGTGTGCAGAAGGCACTGCAGGTGGGAGCCGAGTTATCCCACGGCAGAACAGCACCGGGGGGAAAACCAGATACACGCCTGCCTGAAAGATGGGACCTGCGCTTCCCTGCTTTTGCTGCCTGGATTACAGGGGGAGCAACTGCACTCTCCTAGAGACCCACATTTATCCCAAGAGCCTGACATCACATACAGAAATGTAGAATGCCCCTGGCTTTGTGCTCTCCAGTCAGAAGGACCTGTACCGCTCCCTCCTATATATCCCTATACAGAAGACAAAATAATATATAACAGAAGATCTGCTAGAACGTGATGCAATCTTCTCTTTTCCTCCCCAGAAGAAATAGCAACTTCCAACTGCATTTTTTTCTGAATTAGAGTAGCAAGATGTGGAGAATAACTGCAATCATGAATGCAAGAGAACACTAATTCAAAGATAAATTAATTTCTGTCTTACGTTTCTTGGAGTTATTCTGTGAATAATCACAATGAGAATTTTTAATGGCAATATTACATTCATTTCTTAAAAGTAGAAATGCCAACAGATTTCCTTAATAATAGATTTACATATCCAAGATAATTTTCAAAACCTAATTAATAGTTTATAATGAAGTATGAGACTTCATATATATCTCATACAATAATTTGAAATTCAGGTATTATTGAATTCCCAATTATTAGTTACATTCATTTTAGCTGAAAGCTAAAAAGCTCTGCTGGAATCTCAGTACCAAGAAAATTAACTATATAAGAGTATAAAGACAGAACTATAACTCCACAATTTTTGATTTACGCTCAAAACCTTCAGTGAAAAGGAGGGAGCAAGCTCCTCACAGCCATACTCTTCTCATGCGAGGCTGGGCTTTTACCATTTTAAGCCTTCTGACTCAGATACAAGGTCCACTAAAGTTAAGGAGACTTTCCTCTGCTTCTGTAAAGCTTTAAGTAAAGATTATCATAAAGGCTAAGTCCAAGTAGTTTTCTTAGTCTCAAATCACTCACCAGGGTGCTCATCTAGGATGTTGGGGCTGGGGGGGAAGGAAGTGAAGAAAATACCACATCTTGCTTTGTGGTTTGAAATTTTAGGAGAAACTGAAATGCAAATAATACTACATGGCACAAGTTGATCTCCAGGTGCCTCACAAGTGCAAAGAGAAGGATCTGGATTCAGATCACACAGGGAAAATAAAAATAATGAACAACAGAGACACGAATGTGATAAATGCCTTTTCTTGCGATTTCGGGTATTCCTGCCCATGAAACTTCGCTTATGCTTAGGATATCAAATGCTGTTATAGAAAACAGACTGAAGTTTAGAAAGCTGTATGACGCTTAACTTTCTGATAAGACTAGCAGCAAAGTCCAGTCCAGTTTTGGCAACTCAATAACTGAAATATCTTGATGAGGTTCCTGCTTAGAGGACAATAGGTCATTATATTTATACCTGAATTGTACCTGCAATCTCAGAATCTCCAAGTACTTTACAAACTTCAGTAAGTTAAACCTTTCGTGTGTATGAAGCCTGTTATAACATTTTCAATTTTTTTTCAGAAACTCCCTTTAAATTTTGAGCATTTCAGATTTTGATCTGATGATTTGAGATGCTGACATCCAAAATGTGAAGCAGTCAAAATACAAAAGCAGTGTTCAGTTTTTGGTGAAGAATATTATGGAGAATAATCTCCAGAACAAAGAACAATCAACAGAGCAAACTTGTATAAAAAATTTATTTAATGCAAATCTTAAGAGTTGATTAGGACAGAAGCAACCAAAACAGCAAGAGGAATCTACAGAAGGCCAGTCAGAATTATAAGGAAATCAGGACTATCCAGGTCTAATGACCTCATTTTTAGAAGTGCAATACTGCACTGCACTGTACTACTTCCATTCTATGCTGTTGTACCCAGGTTTGTACTATTTAAACTACGAAAGCATATTTTTTTTCAAAATCAGTGGAATTTAGGGGCTTATGTTACCTACACAAGTCAAAGCAGAAATAGGGCAAATACATCTCAGTGGAAAATAACGTCCTTGTCCCTAAACAATTTTTACTGTCTGAAGTTGTGACAAAGAGGTTTCAAATCACTACCAAGAGAAATATAAATATCTGGCTTACTGAGATCTAAGCACAGAAACAGAACAATGTCCAATTGGGTGGAGTCTAGCAAAAAGGTATGTTAGATGTGAATATCTGCTATTCACAGAATAACAGGTTGAGCTGAGGTTAGAAGGCACCCCTGGAGATCATCTAGTCTAACACCCCCTGCTCAAAGTAGGGTCAACTAGAGCAGGTTGCTCAGAGCCGTGTCCTGTCAGGTTTTTTGGAGTCTCCAGGATGGAGACTCCACAGCCTCTCTGGGCAGCCTGTTCCAGTGTTTGACCACTCTCACCATAAAAAACATTTCTTCTGCTGCTTAAATGAAATTTCCTGTCTTTCAGTTTGTGCCCGTTGCCTCTTGTCTTTTTACTGGCTACCACTGAGAAGAGTCTGGCTCCATCCTCTTTATTCTCTTTACCCCTTCACTCGCATCAGATATTTATACACATTAATAAGATCCTCCTGAGTATTCTTTTCTCCAGGATGAACAATCCCAGCTCTCTCAGCCTCTCATCATATGTCAGATGTTCTAGTTGGTGTATCAGGTACTCCTCCCAGTTTTGTATCCTCTGCAAACTTGCTGAGGGTGCACTCTGTCCCACCATCCAGGTCATTAACGAAGATGTTAAACAGTATTGGCCCCAGTAATGACGTCTGAGGTATGCATCACTAGTGACTGGCCTCCAGATGGACTTCATGCCATTGATCACAAGTCTTAGAACTCAGCAGTTCAGCCAGTTTCAAATCCACCTGACTATCCACTTATCTAGTCCATATTTCATCCGTTTGTCTATAAGCATGTTATCATAGAATCATAGAATCATAGA
>NW_009193564.1:7709-17540 GCF_000690835.1 Fulmarus glacialis | reverse complement strand
AGCCAGGCCACCCCGGCGCCAGCGGAGCGCCCGGGGAGCTTAATCTAAAACGATGGGCAACGTACAGCCCGTGTTACCGTGCAGGTAAAGTGACCTCCACGGTTAACTCCCAACTACAACAGTACTACTGCCGTACTTCGAAAGAGAATTTACGACGGTAGAGTGTTTCCATTTTGAAAGATTTTTGATTCCCAGATTTTTACAGTTTCGGGGGAGTGAGGGTATTAAAAGTACATTTTAAAAATAGTACCTATAAATTGTGAGATCAAAGCAGGTGCATTGTGCTTAACATGTACCGACACTAGATGGACCTCAAGGTCTCCCTTCACTTCCCCCGTGCGGTAACCACCACTGGTGCCACCATCTTAATCATGGCTGTGCCATCAGGTTTGAACACCTAACAGCATTTCTGCTCCCATCTCTGGAAATAGTGCCATGAGGTCAAAAGTCAATGTGATGACCAGTCCTGCAATTCATTTAATATTACAAATGGAAAATTCAAATATTATATTAATACATTTACAGGGGGCACATGGCTTCAGTTACCTAACAGGTCAGACAACCGTGACCCCTTATGTGTACTAATTTGATCACTCACAATTTGAAATACTCACATTCATTTGAAAATCTGTTCTTTAAAATATATTCATCAAAACATTTTTTGAGGCATTCTGCAAAGATTGATGATGGTTTCTTAAAAACGTGGTTGGCATACTCGTACTGAAAGAAGTTTCCTAGCCTCACAAGATTTTAAACAACCTTTTGTTTAGAAGAATGTAATTTAAACAATTTTGTCCCACTTTTTTTACAGAACATTTCCAAAACACTAATCTAATCGTCTGTCTACAAGGCCCCCAACCTTACCTGAGTTAGCAGCAGAACACTGACATGACAGGCAGGGATTGTGCTTTATTAATAATTTAGACATTGAGGTTTATTTTGCTCAAACTACTCAGTCTTATTATAACAGCAACAAGATTTTTTTTCAAGTTTTCTTTTTTTCCTTGCAGGATGGGAGCTCAAAGCAAATTATATTGCAACCCAAACTTCAGGAGGTGTCACTCGTTTGCATTGCCTAGCTTATGCCGACCCAGAGGCTGTCGGGCACCGCCGGGAACTGTCACGATGCGCTGTTCTGTATTGTGACAGTTTCTCTGAGCTCTTAGCTGTGATCACAAGAACCCTAGTGAAGGTGTGGTTTCTGCTTCCTAAGCTGTAATAACCCCAGAATTTGGCTCGGCCCTTTCATCCCTGTTAAAAAGCATTAACCTTTCCACAGAGTGTTTAAGGAAAGAGACGGACGGACGGGGACAGGAGCCGCGCGCGCAGTACCCGGGTCCTGAGCAGCTCGTAGGCAGTGATTCCCAACGACCACCAGTCCACAGCAAAGGAATAGCTGGTGGGTTTTGCGGAGTTAAACATTTCAGGTGCTGCAAAATACAGAAAAAGGAAAGTTTGCCTTGCTGCAATCTCGAGTGGGAATCAGCAACACAGAATGCTTGATCCATGCCACAGAGAGCATCCCTGCTATTCTGCCTAAGTCACAAATGAGCATAAGACCCATTACCATGCCTTTGATAATTTCTGCTTTTTTCTTCAAAACAATGGCTGGTAGATTGGTCCTTTACCGAAACATCACTGAGGTGGACACGAATCAGAACGCGTGGGTTTCCTTGCAGCAACTAATTTTTTGGTCTTTATCAGGTTCCTCGACTGCTGTCTCAGCCTTGCAACACAGACGAATCCCACACCGAGGAGCCTCAGCGTGGAGGGAAGCGCAAACACCCGTGTGTGCAAACCACCCTGATCTCCCACCCTGAGAAGCGCGGTGCAGCCCGCTGCTGCTGCTCCCTGCGGCTGCACAGCAGGACCCGCCGACCCCGCGTCCTGCTCGGCACTGCTCGCCATCTCGGTGCGAGCCAGACCTGACCCAGTTCCCAGCACGCCAGCTTAGCCCAGATATTTGCCTGCCCTGGGAACAGACGCACCTTGAAACCTTGACCTTGCTGACCAACTACATGTGCAATGTATGAAACGTTTTCTACTGTGTTAAAACCCAAACAAGCGTTTCAGCTCCTCTGTGCCTTACTTTCCCCACCAGTGAAATGGGACTGTCAGTAATTTCTACTTCAGTGGACTATTACAAAACTAATGTGTGTAGATGATGGGATGGCCTTGAGGAACAGGTGTGCTATCACCTTTGTAACAGGAATGTTTAATGTTCGATAAACACAATCCAATTCATTTGGATTGTAGAATGCTTTATATCATCACTAAGAGATTCACCAGACCCAATTAATTTCCTACAAAGCACTAAAACTCCAACTGTCCTGGCGCTGAGCCCTTCCTGCGCCGCTGTGCTCCCGCTCCTGGGGCACCCGAGAGCCCCACGGTCCTCTCCAGGTGGATCTCTCAGTGCTTCTCTGCCCACAAAGACCGAAAAGAAAAAACTCCTCTTGCTGACACAGGACTTGCCCGTTATGCCACAGTAAATGCGCTTGGGAGTAAGGACTAACCCTAATTCACTGAATCTAGGCATAAAATTGACCTGACTACCTCCTCACCTCCCCCAGAAAGTCTCTCTGCCCTCAGCTAGTGCTCAGTAGATCTTCACGTTGGAAAGCTGTTCCCGTCCCACTCATATCTCTTTGTTCATATTTAAAGTACTTCAATCTGGCAGAGCCTAAATACAGCCTCACACAGTGAATGAAAGCAGCTCTTTAGAAACATTAATATGCAGCGTAAACGTAGACATAGTGCCAACTGCACCCTTGGCAGGGAAAAGCAAATTTTAACTGAACGAAGCCGGAGAGCCACAGCTTATTAGGAGGAGGTTACCAGGCTAATAGGAAGTGGGTGGAGGCACAGACTGAAATGCTCTTTCTTAGCAAATAAATTTCCCTTTTGAGATTAAGGAAGAAAAATACTGCAGGACGTTTCTGTGAACTGGGAGGCAAGAATTGCTGTAAAAAAAATGCTTTCTTTTTGTGCATTTTCCTTTTTAAAAGGATTGCACTGGTGGTGCAAAGGTGAAAGGTTAATTGGGTCATCTTGATAAAAAGGAGGTTCCCAGGGGATTGCCCTAAGGGCTTTGGCTATGCAACAGCTGTAGGGAGGCTGCATTACTTAGGTCTGAGAGACAGTGTTACTGTATATGAAAGTATGTATTTTTTTGTGGGAAGGGTTGTGTTAGCTTTTGAGTGGTTTTGCTTCCCTTAGGGAAGTTGAATTTCTGGTTACAATGCAACAGCTGTAGGGAGGCTGCATTACTTAGGTCTGAGAGACAGTGTTACTGTATATGAAAGTATGTTTTTTTTTGTGGGAAGGGTTGTGTTAGCTGTATAGAAACGCTTTTGAGTGTTTTTGCTTCCCTTAGGGAAGTTGAATTTATGGTTACAAAGACTTTTCTATGTAATGTTTGCACAGGAGTTCTTTTAGCGTTAGCTCAGGATATTTCTCTCTGGTTCATTACCTGCATGCTCTGGCCCCAGTTCCTCCCAGGTATGTCAATATTATTTTGCTTTATGTTTTATTAACTGTGCTTGTGTGATAAGTATCAAGTGGGTCTCTTGCTGTCTGAAAAGTCAGCTGCTTCACTGATTTGACCAGTAAGTGAACATAAGTAAGTTTTCTGTGCTCCCCTTATAAAAGAAAAAGCAGCAAATTTTTTTTTGAGTAGTAGGGAAATGAGGTCTGCATAGGGAGCAATCACTCTGTGTCTTCCTTCATGCATGTGTGTTGATTTGCTTGTGAAAACTGTTTCTCCAGCTGACCCAAGGCTGCTGTGGAGCGATCCACCTGCTCCGGAGCCACTTTGCTCTGGGTGAACATCCCCCCATACACTTCTACAGCTGCCTGACAAGTTTTCTTGCCTGGGACTAGTCACATGCCATTGCCTGGAGATAAAAAAGCTTCCTAAAAACTGCTTTTTTTGTGGACTGAAGAAAGAAGGGGAAGGGGATCGTATGTAACTGTAGCAATCAGCCCAGCTACTCAGCTCCGTGGGCACCTGGAGGCTGGTACCCCACCTCCATAGCACCAACACCGTGCTCTGTACCCCGCGGGCAGGTCAGCGTGCAAACGTGCTGAGTGCTGGGGAACCGACTCAACAGCCCTCCAGAGTCTGGCTGTGGCTTTCCCTTCTGTACACCTCCCTTTCCAGGGCTGCACGTGGCTGGTTTTCACTTTTTGGCAGAAATAACCACATCTGCTGCTACCGGCAACATAGGTACAATAGGAGGGGCTTTCAGAAAGACTGAAAAATAGCATTTATCTTCCAATTCTGGCAGCCACTTCTGCACCAGCTGTGCCTCCCTTTCCTACGGGCAATGCACATCCGTCACCGCTGTGCTCAGCAGACCCCAGTTACAATTGCCCTCCTGCCCTGCTGTTTGAAGATGGGATGCTGTCCTCAGCAGTAGAGATCAGGGCTAAAGCCTCACTCCCCTCTTTCTGATGCAGATCTGGCATCAGCACTGCAATACTCTCGACTGTCTCAGCTTGACACCAGAATAGGGGCTCTTCCCTACCGTGCCGAGTGGATGCTGCAGCTCAGGAAAACAGCAAGTCTTAAGTCCACTCACTTGGCCTAAACACAGAGTAATGCTAGTTTTTAAAGCAGCCAGTTTATATAAAAATTCAAATTCTGAGCTACTGATGCAGCAGTGTAAGACTTGGGCTAATGTACTGAGGGACCAACTACAAGCCTTTGTGCTTCACTTTCCTTCTCAAGGGTAGCAAGAGCATTTCCTCATTGCTACATGGCTTGACTGCTGCTTGTGAAATGCTCGGAGATCTCAGGAGTGCAACTATCGTATTTTATAATCAAAAACATGCTGTACAGTATGGCATAATGGCACTAAAATCTGTGTTCGCAGTGCGGTTGCTTTGGTCTGTTGAGTGAAATCAGTAGACGGACGCGCATTTTCCAGCCGCATCAGGGTGTTGCTGGGGAGGGACTCCCGCCACGCTCCCCTGCAGCAGCACCTCTTGAGGTTGTTCCTCATTTCAAACAAATGCATGTGTTTTGTTACACATTAGGACGAAAAGAGTTCAAACTCTCATCAGAAAAGACTTCATCTGTATCCCATCACTGCTGTCAAATCAAGCCCATAAAATGGCAATTCAAGAACACATAATTGTCAGGTTCTTACCCATATACGGCTTTGTGCCAGCAATGGTGGTGACTTGTATTTCTTTAGTCAGCATCGTGGCAATATTGAAATCGGTGATGTGCACGTGTCCTGAAAGACAGAGGTTAATGTGTAACTTGATTTGCTTTAATTTCACACAAAAACCAGCTTTGAATCAGAAATCTAAAGTAGAATACTCTATGGAAAGGAGTTTTCCAGGAAAAAAATATTCTGGTGGGAGAACTGGTAGAAAATATTTCAGCTTCCAGGCTGCTTGCAGATGTATCTTGTTACATCAAATATCCCCTTATTTACCCTTCAGGGAGCAAAAAAATTGAGTTCTCCAAGAAGTCATTTAATGATGATTGGTTTGAGTCTTTCTAAATTTGGGGGGAAAGAGAGCCGAACTTTTCTCCCACAAAAAATTCCACTATGTTTTTAAAAAAAAAAAAATCCTTTATATTTTTGGCTTTCCAGCTACTTGCCCTTTAGTGTTCCCAGGTACTACGCGCTCTCTCCATTTTCATCTTTAGAGGATGTCTCTAGAATGGAACAAAATACTTTTGGCAGCAAGCAGAAGAGCCTTGCGCCAGATATTCAAACATCATGAGAACCCCGGGTGGGGTAGGAATGGTTTCTGCTACAATATGCACAACTGCTACCTGCAAACTGAAAAGGAAATAAGAGGTAGATGTGATTTGTAGGGATAAGAAACAAAATGCTTCCACCTTCCTCTTGCCTCCTCTTTTACTTGCACTTTTTTTTTTTTGCAAGCACTTAATTTATTATTCCTTATTCACTAAACTCGTATCAGTGAGCAGGCTGATCAAGTACAGCAGTGCAGGTGATCAATACAAGGCTGGCTTCACTGAAGGGAATTTCTTTGAAACTTGTGGGTTAGTTCAGCCTAATTCTTCTGATGAAACGCAGGCAGTCTTTTCTTCCTCCTGACCTCATGCATCTTCTCCTAAGGCACTGAACTTGCCCATCCCTGACAGAGCTGGGCTCATTATCAAAAGCATCAGATGTTTTGTATGCTGTGTTTTGCAGACTCATCACCCTCCTCTGCAGCAAGAGGGTGGCTGAATTGCTGCTGTTTCCTCTAACCACAGAGATCAAATCGAAGTGGCTTTCTACTGATGGAGACGCTATGACAATACTTCCCTCAGTCATTAGCTTCAACAGCTAGAAATTTACTGCTGCTTTAGTTCATGAGTTAAAGTAGAATAAGATCACCTTTATATGCCTAAAAGTTGATGCTTTGGTAATGAACGCCTGTTGTCTTGTCTGGATGCTATGAAACATTTAAGTAAATCTTTACGATTGTGCCTATATATCTGTTATATGAGAACAGTGATACAAGTTTGCCTGCTGCAAATATCTGATCTAGCTGGGAAAATTTGGGGAATAAAAATAGAATTTGTGATTTCACCTAAAAACACTGTATCATGACCATGTTCCTGTCTATGTCTCTTTAACGATACGTGCAGTGTGTAAAGCACAGGAGCCTCTTGCCCGCAGCCTGCATTAGCCGTGGCCAGGGTGCAAAATGCACCCTGGAGCATGCGCATCCAAACTGCGTGTCCTGCAGCGCGGGGGGGTGGCTGGACATACGTGTACAGCTCCTCTAGAGACAGCCTGGGAGTGGCTCAGATGTCCATCAGGACTGGTGGAAGCAGGCCTGCCATGCTTTATGCAAACCCGGGCATGTTCAGTGTTTGGGCTGTGAGTTTCCAGGGACAAGGACCACCTCTTTGTTAGGCACTGGCTCCTGCCTCACACCGAGCCCTGGCCCATACACCTCCCAATGCTATGCTAGGCAGATGTGACCCTAATCCAGAAGGCCCTGGGATCACGCCACAACCACTTAACTTCCACCTCCATGTCAGCATCTCGTGAGGAGGAATAAATCCTTCAGCCCCTCCCCATGAAGTTATCATCCAGCTTTTCAGCAGTTTCAAATTCCACCATCGGACCACCTCGGGCAGGGAAAGGGCAGGCACAGCTCAGCAGGACAGCAACCTGTGAGCTCTCTGAGTCCCACCGAGACACAGATTTCCTTATCAAATCTGTGGTGCTTGTCAGGCTTGAGTTTGAAGGAAGAAAGGAAAACTCAAGGTCCCTCTGGTGACCCGTGGGCACTGCTGGGAGAGTGTAAGCGAGATGTCAGAGCTCACACGGTGCCCGACTGATCTGAGAGCACATGTCTCCCCTTGCCGCTTACACTGCTTCACAAAATCCGTCGGGCCCTCCCTTCTTCAGTTTGGCCGCTCAAGAACGGGCATCAAATCGCTGGGGAGTACTTGAGAGAAAAGAATGACATACAACTCTCTTGTCTGGATATGTCCTCTGTGTCCTTGCGTTGCTTTTTTTTTCCTCTCTAGCCCTCATTCCACTTTGGGCGGAGCTGTTTTCATAAATATGAATCATAAAGACTTATTAAGAATTTGATATTCCAAGCACAAATGTGCCTTTCTCTGGATGCATCTTTTAAATTATTCACTTCAAATAAATCACAAGTTTCATCAACTAGCCCACTTGGGAAATTACCAAACCAAGCCAATGAGGCTGAGGAAGAAGGCTCCGGACAGTACAACAAGGCTGAACAGTGATGGCAGCATTACAGGATGGGGTCGACTGGGTGACCAGGGATGGCAGCTCCTGGTAATCAAGAGGGAAGCACTGTGTGTTGCTGCTGAGCTTTAGGGTCAAACTTTAAGGCTCGTGTTTTCCTGATTGCTCAGCATCTCTAACTGCAGCCAGTTTCAAAACAGCACAGCCAGAGCTGCACTCCGGGCACCACGTCCTTCCCGAAGCTCATCCTGTCTGCAGGAAATTGGCACTTTCAGATCAAGACTTTGGTTCTGCATTAAGGCAAAAAATTTTCTTATTATATTCAGCACCTCTGTTACTACATAATTCCTTCACCTTTCTAGAGCATCTTTTGTGCAAAAAATAGAAGGCTTTTGCAGATTCAGCTAAGATAACGTTTTAAAGAATATGAAACTAGAGACATTAGGAGCTCTGGAGTATGGAGGCTCTTGGAGAGACTGTGCCATAACTTTCTTATCTGAGATTAGAGAGCAAATGGGCTACGCATGCAGTGCCTGCATTGGGATGAATTCACC
The DNA here is from genome assembly GCF_000690835.1 of Fulmarus glacialis. Lineage (NCBI taxonomy): Eukaryota > Metazoa > Chordata > Aves > Procellariiformes > Procellariidae > Fulmarus > Fulmarus glacialis. The sequence goes on along the minus strand of NW_009193564.1, from coordinate 9,280 downwards.
CATTTTAGCACTGCCCTCAAGAACCTTTCGGCAGAGGTACAAGAAATAATACTGAGCAAAGCATTACAGGGCTCTTGCAAGAAACCTCTCAGTTTTACTAGAGATAAAACTGAGCTTTTCTTCAATTTTATTAGACAAATGACCTGGCCAAAAACTCCTGATGAATTAGTCACAATTCCTGGAAACTGCCATCTGTTATACTCTTTTTTTCTCAGGTGAGCTGTGGTGTCATTGAGCCAAATCAATAGACTTATCATTAAAGGAGAAAATCACTTTGTGCTTGGAATGACTGTTGAAGGTGGTCATCTGCTGAGGATTTTTTCATTCTGGGACCTGATCCAAATCTTTGATATCAAACAACTGCTTTATTTATTGCACAGAAAGACATTTGCCCGATATTCCATTTTATTTATGGCTCACTTTAATTTCTTAGCTGAAATTAATATGGTAATACAGAATGTCACTGACCAGGGTGACCGAGGCAAACGCATGAGGTGTGTGTTAAGTTCATGACAGTCAGCAGCAGGACAACACATTTCAACGTGTGGCATCATGAGAGGCACTTGTACTACCAAAAACCTGAACCAGCCTCCCACACAAAGATCGGATGATGTGCACAAGGGCTCCTGCAGCCTCGTCAGTGATTAACACCAGCAAAAAGGGCACTGCGGTTTGTAACAGACCTGGGAGCCTTCCGATATGTAAATCTGAAAGGGTGGAGGAGTCACAGCTGGAAAGGTACTTCACAGCTGGAAAGGAAGATGGGCCAAAGGGCAGAGTTAGGGGGCAAGAAGAGTCTGAAAAATGAAGGACTGGAGTCTGATTGCTGAAGGTCCTCAGGTGCTTCATATTCTCAGGGGACTGCTCTCGATCAAGAACATTATAAAAAATTGATGTTAGCAAATAGCATATATTTTGTGATCACAGGTGTGAAAGCCTGGTGAAGAGAGAGGAGAGGGAATGGGGAGCTGCAGCTCCTTTCCAGGGGGAAAGAGACACTGAAGAACAAGCACAATCTACTAGGCTAAATATAGATAAACATGCTATAATAATGGTTGCTCTGGGGACAAAAAAAAATTGAACTGTGTGCACAAAGCTTTCTGTCTGCATGAGAGGACACACCTTTGCTGCCATGGATGAAGAAAAGAAATACTACAAGTCATAGTCAGAAGAACACTGAAGCAAGGGTACATCCACAGAAAATAACTCTGAAACCTCTGCAACAGACAGTTAAAACATCACAGCGAGCAGAGAACAGGCTCAAAAATCAACGCAAATTGCAGTGTCATTATAGAAGTTCGCAGGTTACGTCCTGCTGAGCTGAATGCAACTGCAGAGACAAGCAGAGCTTTTTCCCCTCTGTTTTTTCCCTCTTCAGGGGAATGCTGACCTACATTTCCATGGCTCTAGTGCTCCCAGCTCCCTCTCGGGTGGCTGTGTCACCCCAGTCCTACCGGGTGCAGAGGTAGGGCGGTTCCTGGAAGATGGTCACAGGTCTTTGTGTCCTGGTGAGGACTGACCGAACGCAGCCCCGCGCGGGCTCCGCACAGCGCTGGCTGGGAGGGCGGCCC
>NW_009193564.1:2058-7648 GCF_000690835.1 Fulmarus glacialis | reverse complement strand
TGGATGCTGGCAGGAGGGAGGATGGGTCTCTGCATCGGTCTGTGCGTGGGGCAGCAGCAGGAGAAGTACCGAGTGAGGCAGGAGAGAGGCTGCTGCATTCGGAGGCAGAAGCAGCTTTGCTGACAGCTCCTAAATAAATAATTAGCTAGCACTTTGAAATTAGAGGTCATATGCAAAACGGGTAGAGTCTGGGCTCGGGTGCTGCCAGGCAACCCTAGTCACACACAAGAGGCACGGTGATTCCTCGGGAGCTTCAGCATCTCTATTACAGCCTCTGAAGTGATAACGAATTCAGATATGCCTTGTCCCTGTGCTGACTTTTTGTCTTTGAGTGCCTTGCTGTAGTTGCTAATGAAGATTTCTCGTAATAAGCCAGTTACACGGATTTTCAAAAAATACAAAATGACAGAGTGTTTTTCTAATGAGTTAAAAGCTAATAAATATCAGACAACTCTTCACTGTGAGAGCTCTGCCAGGACAAAAAGTGTGTCTAGAGACTAATGCAGGAATATAGTTAGAGTTTTGCCTGAGAAAAAGACTAAAGAAAAAATGATAGCAACATCTATAATATACCCAGCCCCAAATCCTCTTCGGAGCTCCCTCCCAATTTCAAATGCTCAAGGAAAAACAAAATACCTGAATGAAGATTATCTATCCAACCATAATTCATTCTGTTTGTGAGCATATATTACACAGCCTGCAATTACGTGAGCATTTCCATTCAACTGATTACATTTTGAGTAAGTTTTAAGCAAGAGCCAAGGAGGTCTTAAAATAAGGTCTGCTAGGCAACTGACCACAAGCAGCACAAAATGTGTTGTCCCTGCCAGTGCCTTCTAGAGACACCATTAGGTCAGTCAGTCAGCGGAGGTGTTGATTAAACACTAAGGCACCCCCAGAAATACCGCAGCAACACAGGGTGCCCAGCGCCCTGAAGGTACACGATGCTGCCGCTCAAAAAGCAAGACAGCAACCAAAGCATGAAAGGATGGTCCCGTTCCCAACTGAACTGAGGGAGAGAAAGCAACGCAAAATGAGCAAAGCAGCAAGCACCTAAACTAACTTGGATGTCCTGTTTCTGACTCTGCTTTTATGCATATGCACGACCACAAAGCAGCTGGCACTTACCATGCTCATCCAGTAAAATGTTGTCAGGCTTGATGTCTCTAGGAAAAAAAAGGCAGAGAAGGGGAGACAGCCATTAGCCTAGAAAAGTGACATGAAACACGGCTGTAGACACTTTAGGAAAGCCCAGGCTCTGGGGGGGGGACACACTGCCAGAGACATCGTGCCCTAGAAGGTGTCTTTGCTGGGGCTCTTGAGCTCTGATGCTCCTGCAGAGTTTGATTTAGGCATAAGAGAATGACTAATCGAACAACAAAAGCAGAAATGGTGGTACAGGGCTTCACAGGGCTACAGCTACGGCTGTGAAGGCTGCTGTGGTTTGGTCTAGCAGCACCCAGGTAGTCCACCTACAACGTTAGAGCTTCTTTGTATCTTTTTCCTCCTTTTACTTCTTAATCTGTTTCAATACTATCTTGAGAGCTGTTCCCCATTTACTCAGTAAAAATCAAATGATTTTAACATCTTTGTTCTGGGAACAAATGGGTTCCCCACAGGTTTTGTTCCTGAATAAAAAAAAACCCAAACAAAATAATAATGCAATGCTGCAGGGAAATGCTTTCCCTTGAAAGGAGAAACGTACACCTGATATGCCTACTGTATCCACCTGAGGGACTTTACAAGACATCACCTGGTTTTAATGAGCTAATTACATCACTCCCCATTCACCTGCTATCAGCCTGAGCCAGGCACCTGGCAATTTAATGCACCATAAGGAGATCGTCACGTACACAAGGCAGGCACACGTGCAACAACCCCGCACTGTCCTGATGCTTCCCAGGGCTTCAAAGGGAAGAAAAGAGCAGGTTTAGGATTTTATCTTTAAAAATGCAATCACTAAGATAAAGTTTGAATTCACCTAGCCATCCGGAATCAAGAGAAGACAATATATCTAATTATCATGTAATAGCTCACAGTTCGCTGGCATCTTCTCACCCAAACTACCTCCAGTGGGTTATAAATACCAGTTATGTTCCTTGTGCCAGTCCCCATCACACAGGTAACCACAGGGACAGGCGTCTTTATCAAGAGAGAACAGCTTCAGGTAAGCGGCTGGTTTTCCCCGTAAGTGCAGCAAAACTGCGCCACAGGTTAGAGCCAAACAGTCCAGCTGGTCAGAGGCACTGTATTTGACAGCGAAAAATGGTGATGCCACACTTGGTATTTTTGAGAAAACACTGATTTAAGTGAAAACGTTAAGAAATGTTTCAGAAAAAAAGAGTTTGAAAAAAATGGATTCTTTGAATCCCTTGATACAAAAATATTTTCAAAGTTTTGAAATGAACCATAAAGACAGGTTTTCATTTCTCATCCAGCTTTCAACCTTTTTTAAAATTATTATTTTTTTTATTTCCACTGGGGCCTTTTCTGATCTCACGCAGTCTGGTATGCAGCCTATGGAATTACAACAGCACAGCGAGATCATTCCCAGGATGCAAACAATGAACAGGGATCATTTTGTTTATTGATTATTTGTGTATTTATTTTTTATAAACTGGTTACACCATTTCCCAGCCTGAAAAAATTAACAAATATTTCCTACTCTTCTCCACATAGGTGGGAAATAATTCCAGCCATCAGTCTGTGTTTGCTGCCTCTGCACAGCTTTGTTCAGACAAAATAAGCAATTGCTTGCCCGTCTCCTGATGTTCCCAACTACAGATGTTGCAGTGTAATTGACTCAGCTGAGTCACTTTATCAATCTAATACTGTCCCACTGGGTTACAGTGTTAATTAAACAACTTTCATTACAGTGTTAATTAAATAACTTGCAAATTTTACAGACTGTTGTACATGTTTTGTTGTACTCGATTCACCTTAAACACATATAGCTGCCTGTAATACACATCGCAGCCTAAATTTTAGCTTCTCCCCCCTACATTTGCAAATAACCCTGTGGGAAATCCCGGGAGTTTTGCCCCTTGGCTGTCCTCTTCGTACCTGCCCTTACGCCGCAGCCGTAGCGGGACGCCAGCCCACCCTGCGGCGATAGTGCTGACGGGCACGCGACTGCAGGGACGTGGCTCAGAACAGGGACGGCAGCTCTCCCTTAGCTGTCACATCTGTCATCGTTATGAGGAACAGTCTCCTCCTCATGCAGACTTGTTCTGACAGCATCGAATTGTGAAGAATCTCCAGCCCATCAGTCCTATAAACACTACTACTAATTGTAATACATTACTAATAGAGAGGGATTTCTTCCTTGTGCTTCCCTTAGGCCTGTGCCCCACTCAGTTTGTTCAGGCCAAGCCAACAGCGTGAGGATTTACCCCTCGCTGCCCAGGACAGAGACAGCCGAGTCTGCATTTCACGATGTTTAATTCATGCTCATCCATTATTTGGTGCCGGTGAGCAGGTGCCGGGCGGAGGCGGCCAGCGCAATGCCCCTGTCACCGCACCCCGGCTTCGTGTCCCGGACCACAGCAGTGCCCGTTGGAGCCTGATCGGGGCAGCTGGGATGGCCGGCCTGCCAAGATCAGGTGCATCAGAGTAGAAATCTATGCAGGTATAAAATAAAACAAGCAGCATGAAAGATGAGACTCCTGAGAAAGTGGGAGCTATCCCCAAGGAGGTCTAGCTCCAACCAAAGCAGAGCAAAACCTCTCTGGAGCTCTGGGGCTCTCCACAACTGTGCAGGGCATGCTACAGGCACGCCAAGCATCAGCCTTTCTGCTTTCACATCTCAGAAACGGCAGCCAAACGCTACGGACATGAACAAACATTAATCTTCATCAGCTCCTGAATAGCATGTTCCTTCTCCTACTAACAACCAGGATCATTTCAATTTTAAATTTTGTACCATGTTTTATTTTTACACCTCACAAGAATGCTCTTCTGGAGTGATATTTATGAGATAATCTTCTCCCCGCCTTTATTAACCCTCTGCTAGTCCCTCCCTGTTCATAGCTCCTGTCAGCAGCTACTAAGTCAAACCCTTGGACCCCCGAGGTTTGCATTGCCCAGCACACCAGTAGGGATCAGCCGCATGTCTGTCCGTCCGGAGCCAAACCCTGCCTCTCCGACCAGGGAAAAGCTCTACCTCCTCTGTTATTTTGCAGCTCTTCGAATGTGTGGGAAGAGCTCAAATATTTTTTCACTGGCCATGAAAAATCTTGGTGGCCAAAAAGAAACTCTCGCTACTTCTAGAAAGTGATTTAATCTCATACAGAAAAAAGCTGTGTTTGGTCCCATTCCTTGTCCTTCAGTGCAGTACAGAGAGGGGAGCAAAAGGGAGGCACCTTTGAGTGTGGCAGCAGGGGAATTCTGAATGCTGACGCCTGCCCTCCCTGGACCAGGACGGATATTAATGAGCTACAGCTAATTAAACCTATCAGAAACAGCTTTTTGCAGGATCAGCAAACAAATCAAATAGGCTATATCACAGCTATCCCAGAGGGAAAAAATAACACGCTCCCTGTTGTATATGAAATGCTTTTCTCTGGAAAGTCTTGTGTTTTACATAAAAGCAAATGTATGTGGGAGAATATTTTGTGTAGCTCTTAGGCTTCTATTTGCCCTTTCCTGTCAAAAGGAACAAGTCTGCCCCTACTGCAGTCCACGAGCATCAGCCCACCTAGAGTTCCCCAGCTGACCTGTGGATGATGTGCCTGCTCTGGAGATAGTCGAGGGCCAGCACCAGCTCGCAGATGAAGAGTTTCACGGTGCCTTCTTGGAACCGCACGTTTTGTTGGAGATGGTAACGCAGGTCCCCTCCAAGCAGCAGGTCTACAACCATAAACATATCTTCTTCGTCCTGGAACGAGTACCTAAAATGGCATAAGCATGGTTGAAGGGTGATAATATTAAAAAAAAGACAGGCTAAAAAGGGAAATAGGGTACCTCTGGGAATACTCATAATTTCTTGGAACTTTTTCACTTGGTAAATAATAATTTCATGACCTTCCCATGCTCCGTTTCCCGCTGCGACTAAAGTCCTACCACCTATATTCTCAAAATAATTCACATGACAATAATTTAGCTTCAGATCCATAACCAAGTCAGTGCAGCTTGTATGAACAACTACCAGCAGGCCCACTAGAAGAACAGGAATCCAATGTTTTTATGTCGACCTTGTTACTATCAGCCACTTCAAAAACAAAGCCACATCCAAACCCATTACTCTAACACAGCTTGCTCCTAATTTCCTCCCCCTAACAGTTGTGAAGGGAGATGGGCAGGGGTCTGGCAGGTGGGCACAGCTCTCAGGCGTGTTTATCATGGGATACGAGTGGCCGTGACTGATAGCATAGACCAGAAAGGGCCCAGGAGGTGTGGACCATGCATTTTTATTTCAGGGAGGACCTCATACCAACGTTTTACTGCTTGCTTCCTGAATTGCCAGGCTCGTTTGCTCAGCAATTAACACCTGGTGCCAGCAGCTATGAGTTAATGAAACGCTTCCACTTAGGACGTGTGAGGAGGAAGATGGTATCGTTGCCACCCACAGCACACCATCAGGAGAGGCTGG
>NW_009193564.1:0-2047 GCF_000690835.1 Fulmarus glacialis | reverse complement strand
AAAACCAGCTGCCACTTTGACTATGGAGGGGTGCAGCTCCAGAAATCACCCATGTCACATCTGTGCTGGTGCTCTGAAAACCGTCCGTAAAGCCTACGCTGCCCCAGCCAACACTCGCGTACGTAAGATCCCTCCAAGGGATCTTGGAAGATCCCTTCACTTGCTACGAAGTCCCAGCTGGCTGAGCAATCGGTAACTCAATACAGCAGTGGAAATCCAGCTCGGAGCTCTGGATAAACGCTGCCTGTTCCCCTTGGGGTTCACACTCAGCTCTTCAAGATGGACATTTTGTCTTCTCCAAGCACCCAAGGGAACTGACCATAGTAGCAAGGTAGAGAGGAGCCCTAAACCAGCATGCACAGCCCTGCCCAGACTCACAGCCAACAGATTGTGTGCCGGAGGCACCCAGAACTGGGCTCCAGTTCTCCTGGCAGCAGCCTATTAATAAACCCATTTGCTCAACACAACAGGGGATGCAGCTGCTATCTGCTGTTCCTCTTTAAGTGACCTCATTTGATGCAATTATTTACCAAGTGTCCCTTTGAGACAGTCTAACAATCAGCTATGAGCTTTTTTCTCATGGATTTTTTTCCTTACCAATACACTAGCTTCTTGATGTGATGAGCAGCACCACGAACCAGAATATTACTCCACACAAAGCTTGTATTCCGTGTATCATTCAGAGTGCAGGAAAGCTAAAGGCTATACCTGAGGCCAGGGATGACACGATAAGAACAGAAGTAGAGAAACTCAGATGATTTGCTCTGTACAGGTCTATACATATGCATGTGCTGTTTAGTTCTCAGCTGCTGAGTGAGTTTTGCCTGGAACTGCTCGTTCAAGTAGGAAAGCAAAGTTTGGAGATAAGCCCAAAGCTCTGAGAGGTCGAGATGCATGGTTCTCATTCAAACCCTAGTTAGAACAACACTGAATGGCAATACCATCAAAATCATGAGAGTTCACCTAACAGCACTCAGGTTACAGGAGATTTCAAAAAGGAACACAAAGTTATTCAAAGATTTGTGATCTTCAATGTGTTTTAGCCTCATTTTTTGTGTTTAGCATTGATAAGTTCTACCTCATTCTAAAAATAAATCCAATATCCAATAAAGATAATTACCTACCACCGCAGACAAATCCTATACCTACAGGATATTGGCCACTGGATCATGTGGTGTATGAGACCACAACACTTGAAATGTTACTGGTGTCCTAATACAATTAACCTGGCAGACTCTAACAGTAATAGAGTCTTATTTAAAATTCCTTTCTACTGCCTCACTGCAGGAAAATGTGCTGAATCAAATGAAGGGAGGAAAATTAGTACGTCTTTTATCACTCAGCCAGTCAATCCCATCGCTAATGGTTGAAAAAGGACTATAACCAGAGTACATAGGTTGCATTTATCAGATACTCTTAAAGGAAAGAGACTCTTTTATGTACACATTTCCCCTATAGATATATGGGTTTCTGCAACAAAATTTGAATGATATTATTTTTCTGTCCGTAAATTCAATGATAAATTGCTTTTATCTTTGCTGATTAGCATCAATTCAGTCAAATATCAATAAGGTATTAAGGCAGGCTGTTTAAAGTACAAAATAAACCACAAAATCAGAATCAGGAGGGGATGAGAAGAAAGCACTGCCAAGGGAAACCCTGCGAACAGAGCACTGCTTGGCTATCGATCCCATGCTGTTACTGCGTGGTCCTGGGAGCTGCTGTTTGTTGCAAAAGAGCACTGTTAAATAAAACTGGGTTATGGTAACGAGCAGTAACGAGCAATAGGAAGAAACCACAAGGGAACACACAAATAAATTCTCTTGTGCTTGTCTGGGAGGACAAGGGGGACTAACTTTTTAATTAGACAAGATTCCCCCGAAACCAGAGCCCCAGTCAGTGGGACAGACGAGGAGCCCCACCTCCAACGAAGAACCATGGGACGGGTCCACGGCGCACGCACACGCGTTCTCCAGAGCAATCACAGGCAATCACCGCTGCTCGCCCCGCAGACAGCGCCTCGGGCAGCCCACTTGCTGCCGGCTGC
>NW_009193563.1:0-1132 GCF_000690835.1 Fulmarus glacialis | reverse complement strand
TATATATATTTTTATATATTGTTTTCCACAAATTCCACCTTTCAAACATACAGCAAACTATATTTATGCAAGGCAAGACGACAAGGAAACAAACAAAATGAACACATGACAAGTCAAATTCTGTATCTTAATTGCAGGATACTACCATCATTTAAAAAAACATGTACTCAACAGAGCAATTCTCAAGAAAGAAAACAGTTTTGTCTCTGATAACTGGAATACGAGAGGATAGCAAACATAGAAAAGGCATAAGATACCAAACGTAGAAAAGTACCCCAGAGCAAAAGGGAAAAAGACCAGAAGGCAAGAATCACCACCCTGCTCCCCAAACTGCAGTAAATATGATGCTGACTGAAGTCAGAAGTGCAGAGATGCAGAATACTACACTGCAGTGGACCTCCCTGGGTCATCACCATATCCCCTACCACAGATGGCAACCAAACAATTCTGCATCAGTAAAGTTCTCTTTATGCACTCTCACAGTAAATGGGAGACTAAGAAAGTCAAAGGAAGGATGTTTCTCCATTACAATGCAGCGATTTGGAGGGAAGGGGGATAAGGATAGCACATTTCAGCTTTTTTCATGCAAAATAAATAGCGTCACTTTGAAGCAATTCTCAGTTATGCTCCCGCGCTACTTCCGCTCTCCAGCAGTACCGAAGAGAATCTGCCACTCACTCAGCGATGCCCGGTGATACAAAGACAATCTGCTACCACCTTCTGTAACAATTTTGCCCAAAACATCTAATTCACTGCCTGCTAAGTGTCTATCATACTCTAAGACCTATCTAAAAGACCATTTTTATGTAGCAATCTGTACATGGTCAGGATCAAGAACATCAGAAAAAAAGACCATTTTTATGTAGCAATCTGTACATGGTCAGGATCAAGAACATCAGAAAATCTGATCAGAACAACATTTCATGCAAATATGTGGGAGAAGGGGGCGAAGGGAAACCTCCCCACTTGAACATGCATGAAGAGAGATAGGGAAAACATACAGTGGCAAAAAAAAAAAAATACACCATATGAGAGAACACTGTTGACTACACTTTTTTTTTTCCTTTGAATGCAAGATGAGAAACAAAAGGAAGAAACATGATAATACAGAATCATAGAATCGTTTAGGTTG